>NW_028317991.1:7241500-7398000 GCF_062004578.1 Staurois parvus | reverse complement strand
ACATGCAAACTCCAGGCAGGTGGTGCCATGGTTGGGAATCAAACCAATAACCCTAGTACTGCCAGGCAGAAGTGCTAACTACTTAGCCACTGTTCTTTTGGGAGTGGACTTTCATTTTTGCACAAGATTGTTTATATTGTCCCCCTAGTGGAGCCCAATATACTCCTTTGGGGAGTGGACTTTTATTTATATTATATCATTGTTTGATTTATACTGAATAGACATGTGCAGAACAAAAACATTTGCTTAGTTTCATATGGATTTGTTAAGTTACTAATTTTGTTTTGTTGCATTCGTAACAAAACTAGTTTCTTTTTGTTCCTTTGTTTTCGACCAGATTCAAATTTTTCTAATGGATTCGAAGTATTCGTATCGAAAATATTGAATCAATCCAAATTCGTTATGAAGAATAGCTGGTTCTAGTCTATTCAAAATTGGAATTTTAGAAGACAGCTATATTCTATTTTTTCTTTTCTATTTTGATTTATTCTATTTTATTCTAGTCTGTTCGAAATACAAATTTCAGAAGACAGCCATTCATTCTATTCTAGTCTATTCTTTTCTATTCTAATCCTTTATTTTCTATTCTATTCTTTTATTTTCTGTTCTATTCTATTCTGTTATACTTTTTTTATTGTTTTATTCGTTTCTATTCTATTATATTGTTTTATTCTATTCTATTCTTTTCTAAATTTGAATTTCAGGAGATGTCAATATTCTTTCTATTCTATTCTACTCGTTTCAAAATTTGAATTTCAGAAGAAGTCTATATTAACACCATTACACAGTCTTTGAAGGAAATCAGCAATAGTCAGCAATATTCAGTGTACATTTCACACTTGTTTTCAAATTCTGTTTCGTTTTCAAATTTGACTTGAATTGGATTTGAATTTGGAAAATTGGTTATTTTGGATTACATTTTTTTTTCATTATTTCGGATTAGTTTAAATTCGTTACTATTGTAATTCAGAAATTTGGACATATCTGAATCTCTAAATAACGAACATTTTGTCTGAATTTTTATTCGGAACAAAACAAACCGCAGATGTGTATTACTGAATATGCCTTTATTTTTCCACTATATTGGTGGTTTTATTTATTGATGTGGATATTATTTGTATCACTTTATTGTCTGCTTTCATTGTGATTTTTATAGTTAGAGGTTTTGCACACTCTTCAGCTTTTTTTTACGTCTTCAGCAGACATTGAATCACCATGATCAGATAGACGTTAGAGCCAACTGGGGCACAAACAAGCATTAATCAGAGAACAGGACTTCTGTTACACAACCATGGTGGGATAATGTACAGGAAGGTACCTATATTGATGGTAGCTACACATTCCTTGGTCAGACACTCTCCTGTACATCAAAGCTCTAAGAAAGGGATATTTCATTACCTCCAAACTATAATGGCTTTCAACTGATTATAAAGGACAATCGTTTACCCTTAACAACTTTATTGGTTCTTCTGTTTGCCAATCTTTTTCTCACCCAAGGTCCGTTAGTTGGTAGAGGGAAATCATGGATTGGGAGAAACCTAACTGCTATTTCAACACCACTAAACCTACCGTTCTCTACATCAATGTTTCTCAATCTATTTTCGGTCAAGGCACCCTTAAAGATTATGGACAATCTCAAGGCACCCTCTACTATTATGGACAGTCTCGGGGTACCCCATTCTAAAATGTAAAAAACTATTCTAATAGGTTTACATAATACGTCAACATCCTTACGTGTAGGACACCCAGCATTATAGGTGTTTTATTCTTCCAAATCAAATACACTTTTGCACACTGGTATGGATTAGCCCCTCTCCCTAAGTGTTTCTCCATCATTTAGCTAACTTCACACCAGCTCTGACAGAGAGGGGCAAACAAGGATGCTGTGCAGATGATCAACATCCTCCTTATCAACTGATGTCATTAGTTGTTGGGATGTCTAGAAGGTCGTAATGGTGCACAATGAAAACCTGTGGCTTTGTGTATCTAAAAGGCAGACTTGACCTACCTCTGGCTTATATACAATTTTTGGGCAATTTTTAGGCATTTTGCCAAGGCACCCTGGAAGAAAACTCAAGTCACCCTGGTTGGAAAAGGCTGCTCTAGACCATCAGGGTCTGAGAAGAATGCAGCTTCATTCTTGACCAAGGTGTTTTGTGTAGAGGCTTGGATCAGGTAATGCAGAGTTGCCCTTTATTAATCTCCCTGTAGTATCTATACCACAGCTGTGGGCTGTTTTTCCCATTACAATAATATCAGCCTCTGCAGAACCATTCAATCCAACCGGTAAACCACCACCATCGCCGAGCCATTAAAAATCCAAGTGACGGATCTTGTACCTGCAACTGAGGGACCTGAAAATGCTGTTACTCTAAAAACTGCATTTGCTGTAGAGACTGCTACGGAAAAAAAAAAAAAAAAAAATACCAGAGGGTCATGTGGTGGAGTTAAGCTGGTTGGATTGTTTGGAGTTAATGGTCCATTAAGTGTTTTCTAGCATGCATTTCACCTTAATTTGAACATGAACTGGGATTAGCTGCTGAACGGTGCAAAGTGTTATTGTGTAGATATAATGACATATTGAGTTGAGGCAGTGTTGGGAGGATTTAAAATGTAATTTGCAATTCTATCAGGTGACATTTGCTTACCGTATGAAGAGTATTTCTTGTGAATAAGCCGTGCTGACAGAGTGCCTGATTTTTCCATAGACACCTGTGAAATCAAGAAAAATGGTTGGTTAAAGTTTATGTGATAGAGCTGAGTAAATGACTATGTATATATTTTATTGTTGTGAATAAATCATTGAAATGGTTGTCAGAATATTAAGACGTTGAACAGGAAATACGTTTCAAAGCTATAGGGATATATGATGTATAATGTACTATTCAAACACTTTCTGTATAGTATAAAGATATTTAAAGTACAAGTGTACCTTTTTAAAAAAATTAACTTTGTACCCCTGTGGACCCCCCCAATACATTTTGGTGTGCTCCCCTCCAGGCAACTCCTCTGATAGATGCAACATCCCACACTGTCTGTAGCCCAGCTAATAATGATGAAGTGTCAGGTAGCTCCCACTTGCACACTAATGTCCTATAGACTAAAATGGAACAGATATGTACCGCAGGGGCAAGGTTAGAGTGCAGGTGTGGTCAGCCCTGCATTAGGTCTTTATTAGTTATGGGTTGAAAACCACCCTGTTCGGTTCGCGGTCAAAAATTCGAACCCAACCAAAGTTCGAAAGCAAACTTCAAACCGGGACAATTCACTAAACAGTATCTTACCGCATCTGAGTATGCAGTAAGATACACACAGCATTTAAAAAATAAAACCCTACTAAAATACCACATAAGTTATTTTATTAAGTCATGCGGTATTTTAGTAGTGAAAACATGCTTTAATGTTTCAGCTGTCAGTGGGGTTCCCCACTGAAAGCTGAATGTAAAAAGGATTCCTGACAATTAAAAAGCCCTCCAGGTCTGGTATGGATTTTGCGGGGAACCCCACAGCAACATTTTTTACAAAATGGCATGGGGGTCCCCCCAAAATCCATACCAGACCCTTATCTGAGTATGCAGCCTGGCAGGTCAGGAAAGGTGGGGGATGAGCAAGCCATACCAGGCCACATGCCCTCAACATGGGGCGGATGCTTTGGGGCAGGGGGAAATACCCCCAAGCACCTTGTCCCCATTTTGATGGGGAGAAGGGCCTCTTCCCCACAACCATGGTCAGTGGTTGTGGGGATCTGTGGATGGGGGGGCTTATTGGAATCTGGAAGCCCTTTAACAAGGGGTCCCCCAGACCCCGCCCCCCCATGTGAATGAGTATGGGATACATGGTACCGCTACTCATTCACAAAAAAAAAGTGTAGTGTAAACAATTACACAAAACAATCTTTGACAAGTCCTTTATTAAAAACAAAAATTTAAAAAAATGGCCCCCCAAAGTAGATCTAATGTCAATCACGATGCCCGCTGCCACCGCCGACCCAAAAAATAAAAAAAAAAGGCTCAGCACTCAACGCTGGCTCTCGCTATGGACAGCTGCGCACATAAATATCAAAGGGCGTGGCCACCCAGTGACATCAACTGGGTGACCCCACCCCCTTGTGACATCATTGTGTGCTGTGATTGGCCAAAGCATTGCACCTGACCTGTGGGCAGGTGCATTGCTTTGGCCAATCACAATGCACTGTCAGAGTGCACTGCATTGTGGGGCACGGAGGATGAACAGCCCACCAAACACTCTCACCGTTCGTGTGTTTGTTGAACACACGAGCGGCTGATGTTCAAGTTGAACTTATGTTCAACTCGAACATCAAACCCAACACTAGTGTTTATTGGCCAGGTTTCAGACATTGCAGCAGGCTACAGCCATCAGGGAAGTAACTACAGACCTAGTGGGGGGGAAGGCTGATACAGTTGTATTTGTTGAGGGGGCTAGGAAGAAGGGCCCAGAGGAATTTTTGAAAAAGGTGAACATGTAGTTTAAGGACCAGTGTACATTTAAGGGCCAATTCCGAAGGTAGAGTGGATATTGCTATCCACTCTTCTCTGGACATAGCAGTTTTATTTCCCCGCTCCCATATTTTACAAACAATTCATAAGATGCAGGCCACGTACTCTCTCTATTGTGATGTGAGCATAAGTACTCCATATTTCAAGGAGGCTAGGCACATGATTTTGATATGTCAAATAAACGGGCTCTCCTCCTAGAGTCGTAAAGCAAACAGAGAATATTGCACATTTGTGTAGCGCATTGCTGTGCTGTGGCAGTATTAAAAAAAAAAAGTAATAGTGTTGCAATTTAATTGCAGTTTTATAAATGAAGGCATTCATGCTTATCCCCTTTTCTACCCCCTCCCCCCGGATGTACCTACTTGCAACATCATTCTTCAGAGATCTTGTCTGAGCGATGATCCCCCTGAGGAAGTCACATGTCTCTCTGATGAAACGTGTTGGGGCAGGTCTTGGATTACCTTGGAAACCAGAAAGTGCAGTAGAGTGTTATACCAGAGTTCTGTGCCCGATACATGCTGTTTATGTGGATGCGCTATAGCGCACATTGAAATGTGAGTTTTATATGTAAGGAGGGATGTCAAAAAAAGTGTTTTTAAGGGGAAACACTGTAGTATTCATTTTCTCAAGTGGTGCATCTTGCTGAAGGAAAAAGGATCCCATTTAAAGGGGACACATGCGCTATTTGACCTTGCAATTCATGTAGGTCATACAAAAAATGTGAGCACATCTGGTGATTGCTGGAGCATGAAAAGTGGAGGAAGATATTGGACACAACATGTGGATGTCTCAAATAAGAAAAGACATGGAAAGACTGATTTATTTGTTATTATATTTTAGCTGCAGTATTGTTTATGTTAGAGATTTGCACATTGAAGTATAGATTTGAGTAGCCTGGCACCATTTTGATTTCTTTTATATAGATGAATAGTGTTGCATACCTGGTGTAGACTGAATGATGAAGGGGCTACCCTTCCACCAGTGCCAGTAGCAGATTCAGGAGAAGTAGATCTGGAGATATGCTGAATCCTGCTGTTGTCTGGTTGTCAGACTTGAACCAACCCACCAACCCAAAACACAGATCAAGGTTCAACATGAGTTAATACTGGTGTAGGTATCAGGATTGCTATTTCCTTGACCTAATAAAGTGCTAAAGATAATGCACTAATGTGGCTTCTGTGAGCAGTGGTAGCTCTGGCCTTCCTGATATATAAATTCAAATACATAAAAAAAGTGATAGATAGATAGATAGATAGATAAATAGATAGATAGATAGATAGAAAAAGGTAGGGTAGAATAGTGGACAAATTATTTAGAATACTGTGTCCAGTTCTGGAGACCTCACTTACAAAAAGATATTGATAACATAGAATAAGTCCAGAGACGGGTTACAAAAATGGAGAAAAGTCTGGGAGATAAAACATATCAAGAGCGACTTCAGGAACTTAACATATGCAGTCTGGAGGAAAGAAGGGAAAGAGGAGACATGAATGAACCTTTAAATACATCAAGAGGGTAAATAAGGTTCAGGAGGGCAGGATTTTCAACATGAAACCAAAATCAAGAACATGGGGACATGACCTTAACCGCATGCCGCCCAGCCACTGTACATATACGGCGGCAGGGCGGCACTCAAAGGCAAAACCACGTTTTAACACGGGTGTTTTGTAAACAAATAGGGGGCGCGCGCGAGGCGCGCCGCCGCCTTATTTGTCCCGCGGATCACCGCTGCAGATGTCAGTCACCGGGTCACAGCCGCTTCTTAGCGGCTATGTCCCGGCGATCGGCGGCAAACAGTGACAGACAGCACAGCTGCAGTAGCTGTGCTGTCTGTCACATCCTTCTCAGCTCAAGGATGAGCTGATCGAGAAAGAACAGTTTCTCTTTCTCGATCAGCCGTCTCCCTCCCAGTACACACCCCCGCCCCCTAGTAAAACACTCCCCTCACTTCTATAACCCTTCCCTGAAAAATAAAGTTAACCCCTTCCTCCTCATTGCCATTAGTACAGTGTCAGTTTTTTTTTTTTGCACTGATCACTGTATTAGTGTTTTTGGGGATGTCAGTGACCCCAAGTCAGTACCCCCCCAATTTCAAAATGTCCGCCGCAGTCCCGCAGTCCAGCCATAACTCGCTGGTCGCTGCCATAAGTCACTGATCGCCGCCATAATTTGCTGATCGCCGCCATTATTAGTATAAAAAAAACCTAAAAATCCCAGTATCTTTCCCGCCATTTGTAAACGCTATGACTTTCACGTAAACCAATTAATTTACACGTATTGGGTTTTTTTTTAGCAAAGACATGTCGCAGAATGCATTATGGCAGAAATTTATGACTAAATTAGATTTTTGCATTTTTTTTTTTACTGGACATGTTTCATAGCAAAAAGTCCAAAATATTGTTTTTTTTCCTCAAAATTGTCAGCTTTTTTTTTTATAGCGCAAAAAATAAAAACCGCACAGGCGATCAAATACCACCGAAAGAAAGCTCAATTTGTGGGAAAAAAAGGATGTAAATTTCATTTATGTACCGTATTGCATGACCGTGCAATTGTCCATTAAACTAGCGCAGCGCTGTATAGCAAAAAAAATGGCGTAAATTGCAGTATTTATACCATAGTTTGTAGACGCTATAACTTCCACAAAAAGCAATCAATATACACTTATTGGGATTTTTTTTACCAAAAACATGGAGCAGAATACATTTTGGCCTAAATTTATAACCAACATTGAGTTTACTATATATTTTTTATAGCTGAAAATAAAAAATATTGTTTTTCTTCAAAATTTTTGGCCTTACTTTGTTTATAGCGTGAAAAATAAAAAGCGCACAGGTGATAAAATTACACCGAAAGAAAGCTCTATTTGTGTGAAAAAAAGGACGTAAATTTCGTTTTGGTGCAGCATTGCATGACCGCACAATTATCAGTTGAATTAGTGCAGCGCCGAGTAGCAAAAAGAGGCCTGGTCATTAAGGGGGGTAAATCCTCAGGAGCTCAAGTGGTTAACACCCCGGTCACATCGGGTGCGCCTTTGCATGCGGTTTGCATGCCATGCAACTTGCAAATCGTATGCCAAATCACACCCTATTGTCTGCAATTAGAGCGTTCAAAGCGGTGGGTTCTGACTTGGTCAATTTCTAAAGTAGTACATGCACTACTTTGGGTGCGATTTCCATAGACATCTGTGTCAGAAGTCTTGCAAATCGCACCTGAAATCGGCATCTCACCCAACTTTGAAATTATGCGACTTCACTGTAAATCACACGATTTCAAAGTCAAGCTTGATGTGACCGGGAGGTTAACTAACAGGAGGAAAGTTCAAAACTAATCTCAGAAAGTACTATTTTACTGAAAGAGTAGTTGATGCTTGGAATAAACTTCTAGCAGAGGTAGTGAGCCAGTCAACAGTAAATAGCTTCAAACGTGCTTGGGACAAGCATAGATCTATACTCAGACAAAAAACAAAACAAAAAAACAAATATCCCCCCCCCAAAAAAAAAAACGGGCAGACTGGAAGGACCACTCAGTCTTTTTCTTTTTTCTATGTTTCTATTTTCTACTATAAATGATAAACTTTAAAAAAACAGATTAGATTAGAATACTAGTCAAATATAAAGAGACAGACAAATAGAATAAACAGACAAAATGATTGTACCAAAAAGAAAACAGTTGGGAACAAGGTGAAATCATTACCTGCTACTACCAATCCAATGGCTTTTGGATGGAACATAATTAAATGCTTTGGGACACATTTCCTTTTTTGCTCCATTTTTTTTTTCCATAAATCAGACCCAGCATGTACACACAGAGGACGATGTTTTAGAGCTCCTCAAACAGATGAAAATCCTCAGAGAAAGTGTTTTTGGCACCAGATCAAGATTGATCTTAGCTGTGATTACACAGACCCTCTTGTAACATAACACATCCATGGCTCAGTAGTAAATTTATTTTGGCAGCTCTGTGTTTTACATCAATAACCCTCTGGTCCTGAAACCCCCCTATTCCCGATGACTCCAAAGGGTCAGAGCAGGGCTCTGTTTGCATTCATGTGTTGACTTGATGAAGAAGATGAATCTTATTTAACCCCTTAAGGTTAATCGATATTGGACCTATATCCTGATGAGGTGTCTCTTCCATTACCTGGGCAAATCCACATGGAGCAGGCACACACGTGTGGACATGAATGTGCTCATACACATGCATATGCCATGGTTGTTCCAACTCCTACCAGCATGACTGCACTGCGTTAATTGGGCATTGGCACAGCTCAAAAAATGCTTGTGTCAATAATGTGAGCCTTCCTGTGTGTACACACTAACACTTAAAAGACTGTTTTGCACCAATAAAAATGTCTACCGCATCATTTTCTGGACTCCTGACTGTGTAGGCACTGGTATAGCAAATCTATGAGAACTCTGAATAAATGGCCCATAAAACGCCCACTGGGCATTTTTCAGCATTATCTGTGATATTCCCAATCCTTTGTTTTTGCTGGCCCAGGCTTTGCTCTGTCATCAGAAAAGCTAAAAAAAAAAAGGCTAAAAGCAACTTAAACACCTCTATTAAAACTATAGAGGCAATGATGGACTTTAACAAGCATTGTTTTAAATATCTGTAAGTATGAGCCTTGAGCCCTGGTTCACAATTATGCGGTGCGGAATTTGCAGCGATTTTATAGCAAATTCCGCACCGCATCAGAATCACAACCCGTTCATGCAAACCGCAGCGAGTGTGTATGTTAAGTTAACAACACCCCAAAAGAGGTCTGCAAAACGTGGTGTGATGTGCAAAATCGGATCGCATAGGTGTGAATACCCATACGATCCGATTCTAGTGCGGACCCCAAAAAAGGGTTCTGCACGTTTTTTGTGTGGGTGCAGTGCGAATAGAGCCATACAAAATGTACGGCTCCAATCGCACCGCATACAAATCGCATGTGATTTGCACAGGAATGCGGTGAGGTTCCTGTGCGAATCACATGCAATATACTGCACCGCACATATGTGAACCAAGGCTGAGTATGACTAAATGTGTTTCCCCTGCAATTTAGGTTAACAATAAAAAGATAAATGCCCATTAAAACAGACAACTAACATAAGGAACCTAACATAGAAGAAATTTATTTTTTAAAGGAGAATCGTCATGGTTATAGGTTAATTGTACTGTTACATAGTTACATAGTTAGTCTGGCTGAAAAAAGACAAAAGTCCATCGAGTTAAACCACAGAAAAAAAAAAGTTATAATCCTATACCCACAGTTGATCCGGAGGAAGGTAAAAAAACCCAGCAAAGCACGATCCAATTTGCACCTGCTGGGAAACAAATTCCTTCCTGATCCCCCGAGAGGCAATCGGATATTCCCTGGATCAACTTTATATATAAATGTTAGTATCCGGTTATATTCTGTGTATCTAGGAAAGAATCCAGGACTTTTTTAAAGCAATCCACTGAGCTGGCCAGAACCAACTCTTGAAGGTGTCCATTCCACATTTACACAGCTTTCACTGTGAAGAAACCTTTCTGTGTTTGGAGATTACATTTCTTTTCCTCCAGACGTAGAGTGCCCCCTTGTCCTCTGTGATGACCTCAGGGTGAATAACTCTACACCGAGTTCACTATGTGAACCACTGATGTATTTATACATAGAGATCATATCCCCCCTTATGTATTATACATGGAGATCATATCCCCCCTTATGTATTATACATGGAGATCATATCCCCCCTTATGTATTATACGTGGAGATCATATCCCCCCTTATGTATTATACATGGAGACCATATCCCCCCTTATGTATTATACATGGTGATCATATCCCCCCTTATGTATTATACATGGAGATCATATCCCCCTTATGTATTATACATGGAGATCATATCCCCCCTTATGTATTATACATGGAGATCATATCCCCCTTATGTATTATACATGGAGATCATATCCCCCCTTATGTATTATACATGGAGATCATATCCCCCTTATGTATTATACATGGAGATCATATCCCCCCTTATGTATTATACATGGAGATCATATCCCCCCTTATGTATTATACATGGAGATCATATCCCCCCTTATGTATTATACATGGAGATCATATCCCCCTTATGTATTATACGTGGAGATCATATCCCCCTTATGTATTATACATGGTGATCATATCCCCCCTTATGTATTATACATGGAGATCATATCCCCCCTTATGTATTATACATGGAGATCATATCCCCCCTTATGTATTATACGTGGAGATCATATCCCCCTTATATATTATACATGGTGATCATATCCCCCCTTATGTATTATACATGGAGATCATATCCCCCCCTTATGTAATATACATGGAGATCCTATCCCCCCTTATGTATTATACATGGTGATCATATCCCCCCTTATGTATTATACATGGAGATCATATCCCCCCTTATGTATTATACATGGAGATCATATCCCCCCTTATGTATTATACATGGAGATCATATCCCCCTTATGTATTATACATGGAGATCATATCCCCCCTTATGTATTATACATGGAGATCATATCCCCCCCCTTATGTATTATACATGGAGATCATATCCCCCCTTATGTATTATACATGGAGATCATATCCCCCCTTAATCTCCTCTTCTCAAGAGAGAATAAATTCAGTTCCTCTAATCTTTCCTCATAGCTGATCTCCTCCATGCCTCGTATCAGTTTGGTTGCCCTTCTCTGCACTTTCTCCAGTTCCCCAATGTTCTTTTAGTGAATTGGTGCCCAAAACTGAACTGCATATTCCAGATGAGGTCTTACTAATGATTTGTACCGGGGGAAATGATATCTCTCTCTCTGGAGTCTATACCTCTTATAATACAAGAGAGGATTTTGCTTGCTTTAGAAACCGCAGCTTGGCATTGCATGCCATTATTAAGCTTGTGATCGACCAGAACTCCCAGATCCTTCTCCACCATTGATTCCCCCAGTTGTACCCCCCTAGTATGTATGATGCATGCATATTCTTAGCCCCCAAGTGCAGAACCTTACATTTATCAACATTAAACCTCATTTGCCACATAGTTGCCCAATTACACAGAGCATTGAGGTCGGCTTGTAAGTTGGAGACATCCTGTAAGCACGTTATTCCACGGCACAGCTTGGTGTCATCTGCAAAGACTGAAATGGGATTTATAATCCCAGACCCTATATCGTTTATAAATATATTAAAAAGGAAGGGTCCCAACACTGAACCCTGGGGTATACCACTGATGACCCTAGACCATTCAGAGTATGAATCATTAACCACTACTCTCTGAATACGATCTTTTAGCCAGTTTTCTAACCATTTACATACAGATTTTTCCAAGTCCGTAGACTTTACCTGTCAAACGCTTTTGCAAAATCCAAGTATACCAGGGCCACCCCTCTGTCCAAGTATACCATGTCCACGGCCACCCCTCTGTCCAAGTATACCACGTCCACCGCCACCCCTCTGTCCAAGTATACCACGCCCACCGCCAGCCCTCTGTCCAAGTATACCACGTCCACCGCCACCCCTCTGTCCAAGTATACCACGTCCACGGCCACCCCTCTGTCCAAGTATACCACGTCCACCGCCACCCCTCTGTCCAAGTATACCACGCCCACCGCCACCCCTCTGTCCAAGTATACCACGTCCATGGCCACCCCTCTGTCCAAGTATACCACATCCACCGCCACCCCTCTGTTCAAGGTTTTGCTCACCCCCTCATAAAAAGAAATCAGATTTGTTTGACAACTTCTGTCTTTCATGAATCCATGCTGTCTGTTTCTTAAAATATACAAAAAAAATTCCAGCAAGAACTCATCTATGTGGTCTTTTATTAAACTCTCCAATATCTTCCCAACTATAAAAGTTAAACTAACAGGTCTATAATTACTTGGTAAAGATTTTGACCCCTTTTTTTAAATATTGGCACCACCTTGGCCTTACGCCAATCCAGTGGTACTATACCAGTCATTAAAGGGTCCCTAAAAATTAGAAACAATGGCTTTGAAATGACAGAGCTCAATTCTTTAATGACCCGCGGGTGTATGCCATCCGATCCAGGTGCTTTATTCACCTTTATTCTGTCTAAATATTTTTGGATCATATCAATTGTGAGCCAATGTGGATCATCTGGAGCTGTGTCAATACCTTGTAATTTATTATTTGCTGTTTTAGCAGTTTGTATACTGTTTTCAATTTATGTATAATTTTATCTTCAGGGTAAATATTTAAAATAGACAGGGATGGTTTATATTCCTTGCATTCTAGGCCATTTGTTTTGTACCACCTCCCCTTCTCCTCCATTCATTAGCTTTACCTTAGTATCACCCTATGATCAGACACCATGGTGGGGATAGAGCAGCTGAAGAAGACCGCTTGCCCACTTTACTTCACTACACCTAGAATCAAAAAGCGTGAATATGGATGATAAGTCAAATAAACAAATGTGCAAAAATGTTCTTTAAAAAAATGACTTTAGTCACAATGCATTAATGTATCCCCAGTTATGAAGGAGTTAAAAGCAGGATACTGATTAAAATTTTGAGCTTTTTGAATGACTAAATATTATCAATTACATTTTTTACATGTATGCTTATTCTAATGCTCACCTAAAATGTTAATACCATCGGTTTTTAAAACCTTTGAAATTTAACTGAAAATACCTTTTTTATTCTTTTCCTTGGGACTTCTGCTCCCGAACACCTAGGTGAGTACATAAATAAATAGATAAATAAATAGTGCTGCACTACGCACTAAACCTAAGATAAAGCAAAAAGTAAACATCTGACAGAGCCCCTACCTAAGATGATATAAGTGCATACCTAGAGAATAACCATGCACAAATGAATGAAAATATCCAAACAGACTAGATGCCCTGCTAGGCAATACCAAATATGAATAAATCAATAAGTGAAACTTCAACATATGTGCAAATAGACAATCTGAGTGATCTATATCAAGGCATAAATAAAAATAATAATAATGATAATATATATATATATATATATATACACACATATATATATATATATATATATATATATATATATATATATATACACACATATATATAAATAAAACAAAGCTCACAAAATAAAAAAATGTTGAATAATAAACACCCGGCTGAGTCCACAACCCAGTGACAGTATGTGAATAAATGTCTGTAAATGTAGCAAAAGTCAAGCTCTATAATGCAGAAAAATCTTCCAATCAGCATATATTCCACACGTGACTTGAACAGTGATCACCCTTAAAAATCTTCAACCAGCTAGCATGCACACTCACCTCCCATTTTGACCTACAGGGAATATAGGTCAAATGCGCTTTAATATCAACCTGAAATTCAGCCTGCTCTCCTCTGTAAACGTACTTTACTGGCTCCTTCTCCATTTTCACATATCCAGAAATCCATGTTCAAAAAAACGTCAAAGGCCATCTCATAGTGTAAAACGTCCATGTTTAATGTATAAAAACCAGGTATAGAATACTCAACTTTTAAAATCAGGCCAGCAGACCTATACAAGCATTGGTAATATAATACATAGGAACAGGCGTACCAAGACGACAGCTGCCATCCGACCAGA
The DNA here is from genome assembly GCF_062004578.1 of Staurois parvus. NCBI lineage: Eukaryota > Metazoa > Chordata > Amphibia > Anura > Ranidae > Staurois > Staurois parvus. The sequence goes on along the minus strand of NW_028317991.1, from coordinate 7,383,892 downwards.
AATGATGTCACCACACTTCCTTCCTTCCTGGAGTGTGGTGGAAGGAAAGTGTGGTGACAATAAAAAGATCAAAGGGAAGAGTTATCCTTCATAATGTAGCATTAACCTTTAATCCCAAGGATATATAAAATTGCACTTACATAAATAAAATAAGTTGCACTTTGAACAAGAAATAATGGGAATCGGGAACGCTCGTTCCACAGACCGGGTGTGACGTCACCAGAAACCAGAAGTCCCGCCCAATGTGTTTTGTCCCTCCAACTAGGTGTCTTCAGGAAGCAGAACTTTTATTTTATCTATGTAAGTGCAATTTTATATTTCCTTGGCTATTAAGGTTAATACCACACTATGAAAGTTCACTCTTCCCTTCAATCTTTATATTGTCAGAGGTGTCACTCATCTTGTGTCCCTTATCATTGTATTCCATATTAATGGGAAATGGAAATTAGTATCTGAAGCAGAGTGGAGACCCTAACAGAGCGGAATAAAGAGGCACACTACACCAGGGAGAGATTATATCACTCTCAGGGGCGGACTGACAACTCATGGGGCCCCCGGGCAATAGGGGATCATGGGGCCCCTGTGTCCTTGCCCAAACCCAAAAAACCTATGAAAAAGGTACCAGGGGCATCTCATGGGGCCCCTTACTGACCCCAGGCCCTCGGCCAGTGCCCGAGTTTCCAAATGGTCAGTCCGCCCCTGATCACTCTTATGCTGTCAGCAGTGGGTCCATCTTGTCTGGTGAGTGTGAATACAGGAGAGGGGGCACGGACCATGGATCACATTTGTTTCTGAGCACAAAGTCAATGTATGGTTTGCAGAGCATGGAGCACTTTACTGAGGAAGATTTCATTTAGAAGTGGAAGTACTGTACTGCACAACGTTATACTGGACACTTTATAACTATTTATTGTTTACATGTACTGTTTAGTGCTGCGCAGGGTTGGACTGACCATTTGGAAACTCGGGCACTGCCCGGGGTCAGTAGGGGGCCCCATGAGATGCCCCTGGTACCTTTTTCATAGGCATTTTTGAGTTTGGGCAAGGACACGGGGGCCCTATGATCCCCTATTGCTCGGGGGCCCCATGAGTAGTCAGTCCGCCCCTGGTGCTGCGTTTTAATTTCATACTAATAAGCTGTTTACACTTGAGCAGCAGCACCGGAACTGATTTTGGAATCTATAGCATGAGTTTCATAGCTGAATTTCTGCAATGTGAGACCTCAGGCACCGCTGCCTCTAACTGCTAGTCTTAAGATGGCTATACACTGCTCAAATGTAAGCTGATTCCTGCCAAAATTCAAACTAAGTGGCCCTGATGACACCAGCTTGTTCCACAAAATTCAATGTTTCCTTCTTTCTTCCTCTGACAGCCATGTGTGGCAGCTGTCAGAAGACAATAGCTGAATGGTGAGACTTCTTCATCCATGCTGTTTAGAATAGAAGGAGGAACTTATAAGACTTCCCTTTTTCAGCACATATCTCAGTTCTTTTCTTTTTCCTTTTACTAGTTTATTTGAGCCATGCACTGAATATGTTAAACATTTTAAATATATGTGCAGAGGGGAATATACAGGTGAAACTCGAAAAATTAGAATATCGTGCAAAAGTTCATTTATTTCAGTAATGCAACTTAAAAGGTGAAACTAATATATGAGATAGACTCATTACATGCAAAGCAAGATAGTTCAAGCCGTGATTTGTCATAATTGTGATGATTATGGCTTACAGCTCATGAAAACCCCAAATCCACAATCTCAGAAAATTAGAATATTCCATGCAATCAATAAAACAAGGATTGTACATAGAACAATATCGGACCTCTGAAAAGTAGAAGCATGCATATGTACTCAGTACTTGGTTTGGGCCCCTTTTGCAGCAATTACTGCCTCAATGCGGCGTAGCATGGAAGCTATCAGCCTGTGGCACTGCTGAGGTGTTATGGAAGATCAGGATGCTTCAATAGCGGCCTTCAGCTCTTCTGCATTGTTCGGTCTCATGTCTCTCATCTTTCTCTTGTCAATGCCCCATAGATTCTCTATGGGGTTCAGGTCAGGCGAGTTTGCAGGCCAATCAAGCACAGTAATCCCACGGTCATTGAACCAGGTCTCAGTGCTTTTGGCAGTGTGGGCAGGTGCCAAGTCCGGCTGGAAAATGAAGTCCGCGTCCCCATAAAGCTCATCTGCGGAAGGAAGCATGAAGTGCTCCAAAATCTCCTGGTAGACGGCTGCGTTGACCTTGGATTTAATGAAGCACAGTGGACCAACACCAGCAGATGACATGGCTCCCCAAATCAACACAGACTGTGGAAACTTCACAATGGACTTCAAGCATCTTGCAGTGTGTTCCTCTCCATTCTTCCTCCATACTCTGGGTCCTTGGTTTCCAAATGAGATGCAAAAGTTGCTCTCATCAGAAAAGAGGACTTTGGACCACTGAGCAACAGACCAGGTCTGTTTTTCTTTAGCCCGGGTAAGACGCTTCTGACGTTGTTTGTTGTTCAGGAGTGGCTTGACAAGAGGAAAATGACATTTGAAGCCCATGTCCAGGATCCGTCTGTGTGTGGTGGCAACAGACAGCATGGATTCATGAAAGACAGAAGTTGTCAAACAAATCTGATTTCTTTTTATGAGGAGGTGAGCAAAACCTTGGACAGAGGGGTGGCGGTGGACGTGGTATACTTGGACAGAGGGGTGGCGGTGGACGTTGTATACTTGGACAGAGGGGTGGCGGTGGACGTGGTATACTTGGACAGAGGGGTGGCGGTGGACGTGGTATACTTGGATTTTGCAAAAGCATTTGACACAGTTTCCCACACACGGCTAATGTGTATGGTAAAGTCTACAGGCTTGGAAAAATCTGTAAGTAAATGGATAGAAAACTGGTTAAAAGATCGTATTCAGAGAGTAGTGGTTAATGATTCATACTCTGAATGGTCTGGGGTCAAAGAAAAAACTGGTCATCTACCCAGGTCTATAACTGGCTTTTTAAACAGTGAACATATAAGGCGTCACAGAGTAAAAAATTTAACTATCCAGCTCAACTTGCCAGCCTACCCCAGACTAATAATATTGTCGGCAAGGAACGTGGATAAATATAACTTATCAAAGGAGGGGGATAAGAAAGTCAGTTCAAACTGCCAGCCAGTTAGCCAACTATCAAAAACAAAATTAACCTATCTAAGAACATGCATTTAAAAACAGGGGTTTAGTTAGCACACATTTGCAAATACATACGTAAGCCACAGAGCCACGTCACAGCACCCTGAGTATCTGTGGTCCTAACTCTATAAATCTTGAGAGTCCTCACAATGGAGGCACATGCATTTAAATGGATAGAAACAAGGCAGGTGAACCTGAGGGAGCCCACCCCTCATTAAGGTCATGGGAGCGCACCTGACACCCAGCATGTAGCACAACAGCAGCCAGGATGTCCAATGCACCCACTGAACCTCCAAAATTAACATACAAAGAAAAAACTGGTCATCTACCCAGGTCTATAACTGGCTTTTTAAACAGTGAACATGGAAGGCGTCACAGAGTAAAAAATAGAACTATCCAGCTCAACTTGCCAGGTCATCAGTGGTGTACCCCAAGGTTCAGTGTTGGGACCCTTACTTTTTAATATATTTATAAATGATATAGGGTCTGGGATTATAAATCCCATTTCAGTCTTTGCAGATGACACCAAGCTGTGCAGTGGAATAACGTCCTTACAGGATGTCTCCAACTTACAAGCCGACCTCAATGCTCTGTGTAATTAGGCAACTATGTGTCAAATGAGGTTTAATGTTGATAAATGTAAGGTTCTGCACTTGGGGGCTAAGAATATGCATGCATCATACATACTAGGGGGGGTACAACTGGGGGAATCAATGGTGGAGAAGGATCTGGGGGTTCTGGTAGATCACAAGCTTAATAACGGCATGCAATACCAAGCTGCATTTCTAAAGCGAGCAAAATCCTCTCTTGTATTAAAAGAGGTATAGACTCCAGAGAGAGAGATATCATATTACCCGGTACAAATCATTAGTAAGACCTCATCTGGAATATGCAGTTCAATTTTGGGCACCAATTCACAAAAAGAACATTGGAGAAGGTACAGAGAAGGGCAACCAAACTGATAAGAGGCATGGAGGAGCTTAGCTATGAGGAAAGATTAGAGGAACTGAATTTATTCTCTCTTGAGAAGAGGACATTAAGGGGGGATATGATCAACATGTATAATACATAAGGGGGGGATATGATCTCCATGTATAAATACATAAGGGGGGATATGATCACCATGTATAATACATAAGGGGGGATATGATCACCATGTATAATACATAAGGGGGGATATGATCTCCATGTATAATACATAAGGGGGATATGATCTCCATGTATAATACATAAGGGGGGGATATGATCTCCATGTATAATACATAAGGGGGGATATGATCTCCATGTATAATACATAAGGGGGGGATATGATCTCCATGTATAATACATAAGGGGGGGATATGATCTTCATGTATATATACATCAGTGGTTCATATAGTGAACTCGGTGTAGAGTTATTCACCCTGAGGTCATCACAGAGGACAAGGGGGCACTCTTTACATCTGGAGGAAAAGAGATTTAATCTCCAAATCAGGGGCGGACTGACAACTCATGGGGCCCCCAGGCAATAGGGGATCATGGAGCCCCCGAGTCCTTGCCCACACTCAAAAAAGCCTATAAAAAAAGGTACCAGGGGCATTTCATGGGGCCCCCTACTGACCCCGAGCCCTCAGGCAGTGCCCGAGTGCTCAAACGGTCAGTCCACCCCCGCTCCAAAGAGGTTTATTCACAGTAAGAGCTGTGAAAATGTGGAATAGACTCCCTCAAGAGTTGGTTCTGGTCAGCTCAGTAGTTTGCTTTAAAAAAAGTCCTGGATTCTTTCCTAGATACACAGAATAGAACTGATTACTAACATTTATAGGTAAAGTTGATCTAGAGAATATCCGATTGCCGTTGAAGGGAATCAGGAAGGAATTTTTTTCCCCGCAGGAGCAAATTGGATCATGCTTTGCTGAGTTTTTTTGCCTTCCTCTTTTTGTTGAACTGGATTGACATTTGTCTTTTTTCAGCCAGACTAACTTTGTAACTATATGTAACTATGTAACAGTCAGGGAAAGACTAAAAAGTATAGTACTGGACTCTATCAATTAAGCACACAGAATAGGCTGCCTGATCTGATTTTCATTTTGCCTTGAACCATATTGCATATTTACATTAAACACATTACTAAGTACTCTGCTGTCTCCTATGTGTTATATGGATACAAACAAGGTGGCTACATTGCCTTCTTCCTTTAAATAATGCTCATTATAATTGTGATCTAATTTAGGGAACACAGGATGTTGGGTTATTTTCTGTGTGATAATGGAGTTGTTGTCTAATGTACAGCAATGCCTGCTTTACAACAGAACATGTTCATTTATCTCCTGTTGGCTTTATAGTTACATTCACATGCATATCATGCTTTCTACCGCCATGACATGAGTTATGGTAATTGCTTAATTGAAATCGGTCAAGTCTTGTTGTATGTATTTTACACATTTTTGGTGTTTACGTTTTTTCCTTAAACTGGTCATATGCCAGTAGAATTTCATTTGAATGTGTTTGTATGCAAATGTAAAAATAATTTAAACAAATTATTTTTTCATGGTCTGGTACATGAAGTGATTTACCAACATCCCTATATCCCTATATGTTCAAAAACAAACCAACAGTATCAACAGGACTTGAAGGGTACATCACCATTATCATAACAACAACTTCAGTATATTAAAAACACGCTTTTTTAACCACTTGCCGTCTGCCCGCTGTATATAAATGACCGGACAGTGACAGTCCAGGGGTGGGTTGCCGTTCATAAATGGCACCAGGGGCGGACTGACCATTTGGAAACTCGGGCACTGCCCGAGGGCCCGGGGTCAGTAGGGGGCCCCATGAGATGCCCCTGGTACCTTTTTCATAGGCTTTTTTTGAGTTTGGGCAAGGACACAGGGGCCCCATGATCCCCTATTGCCTGGGGGCCCCATGAGTTGTCAGTCCGCCCCTGAATGGCACCCACCATTTTGGACTGTGCGCACTCCCTGGGAGCGCGCAGCACCACGATCCGGTGCGCACTGTGTCCTTGGGACACAGTGGAACACCGATCGTCGTACGGGACCTCTGTGGTCCCGATCATGTGATCACTGATTGGCCAATCAGTGATCACATGCAGAGTAGCAAGCAAGATTCTGACATCATTGCTTACTACGTGTGAAATCTGTGAATGATCACAGAGGTCACAGTGTACAAGACTATTCACATATTGTACCATGTGACAAGCTGTGACCAATCACAGCTCACACAGTAGTTCTCAATGGCTGCAAGAATGCAGCCAGGGAGAAGGAGAAATGATTGCTTTTACAGCCTTTATGGGTGTAAAAGCAATCAGTGTAAAAAAAAAACTTCATCACCCCCCACAAGTAGTACAGTGTCACCATGGTGACACTGTACTGCTAGGATGACAGTATGTAGAAAAAAACCCATAAATTATAATATTAAAAAAAAACAAATTTAAAAAAAAAAATTTAAATTATAATTTTTGGTTATAAACTAATTTGTGTAATTTTTTTTACTAAAAAGATAACTGAATACATTTTGGGCAAGATTTATGATGAAATATTATTTATTTGCAAAATTTTATAACAAAAACACTTTTTTTCAAAATTTTTAGACTTTTTCATTTATATAGCAAAAAAAAATAAAAATCCCAGTGGTGAATAAATACCATCAAAATAAAACTTTATCTGTCTCAAAAATTGCAAAAAAATTCATATGGGTACAGTGTTGCATGAACGCGCAATTGTCATTCAAAGTGTGATAGCGCTGAAAGCTAAAAATTGGCCTGGACAGGAAGGGGGTAAAAGTGTCCGGACAGGAAGTGGTTAATACAATAGCTACAATAAAAACAATGGCTGATTTAGACTGTACATTCTTAATGTTGCTCATCTTATAGATAATCCATATACCGTATATACTTGAGTATAAGCCGACCCGAATATAAGCCGAGGTATCTAATTTTACCACAAAAAACTGGGAAAAACTATTGACTCGAGTATAAGCCCCATCATTAGTATCAGTGGGAGGAATAGTGCTCCATTATTGGTGTCAGTGGGAGGAATAGTGCCCCATCATTGGTATCAGTGGGAGGAATAGTGCCCCATTATTGGTATCAGTGGGAGGAATAGTGCCCCATCATTGGTGTCAGTGGTAGGAATAGTGCCCCATTATTGGTATCAGTGGGAGGAATAGTGCCCCATTATTGGTATCAGTGGGAGGAATAGTGCCCCATCATTGGTGTCAGTGGTAGGAATAGTGCCCCATTATTGGTATCAGTGGGAGGAATAGTGCCCCATCATTGGTGTCAGTGGGAGGAATAGTGCCCCATTGTTGCTGTCAGTGGGAGGAATAATGCCCCATCATTAGTATCAGTGACACCAATGATGCGGCACTATTCCTCCCACTGACACCAATGACACTTGCTGACCCCTGTTGCAGTATGGTGCTGCTGCAGCCAGCATATGTGGTTGCAGCAGCACCTCTGCACTGCACACTTACCGGCTTTTCCCTCACTCGATTTTCGCGGGTCTGCTCGGCTCCGCCTCCTCGCCCGTGATTGGCCGCCTGTGTACCTTTCCTGAGCTACAGTTCTGGCGGCCAATCACCGGTGAGGAGGCGGAGCCAAGCGGCAGGAGTGAGGGAGTGGCCGGAGTGACAGAAGGAGCAGCGCTTCCTGGATGGATCATCGTGGGAGCCAGGTAAGAGACAGCTGCCCACCCCTGTACGCGCCCCCCTTGACGGAGCCTCGCGCCCCCCCGGACGTCTGCAGACATTTACTCGAGTATAAGCCGAGGGGGCCGTTTTTCAGCACAAAAAATGTGCTGAAAAACTCGGCTTATACTCGAGTATATACGGTAGAACCATAAAACATCAATAATGAATTCCATTTTCATTTGACTTATTCTGATCCACTGGGTAGGCCATGATGTAACTTTAACATAGGTCCATCAGGCAGAGGACATTTCTCTCAACGCGTTTCATAAACCTCAGTTGACTTCATCAGGAAAAGATGATATTGTGTCTTTAAAATACAGTTATACAATGTTGTACCTAGTCAAAACAATACAAATATATCCATATAATTGAAACAATAGTTGTCACGTGATATATTCCAATATGAGTAAAACTTACAAGTCACTCAGAATTTAAAAAATTTTAACTCTCCAGAAGAGGAACACCAAGGGAGGTCTTACCCAGGGACCATAGGGAAGACAATTTTCATTTTGAACAAATTAATTATTAGAATATTAAACAAATGTCACAAAATATTTTTTTCTATGAAAATTCTATTGATGTATTGCCAGCTTTAGTTCTACCCACACTTCATTATGCATACCTTTGCACCCAACAAGTTAATATAGTGTTGCTAAGGTATGGAAAAGAGTCAGTGTTGCCAACCGTCAGTATTTTTACAGGCAGCCAGTAAAAAAATGGGCACTTTTGTCCTGCCAGTAAATGCCAGTGACAGGAAAAGTTTGCCAGTAAAAAATATGGCTTCGACGTTTGGTTCGGAACTGTTCATGTGCAGTTCAGGTCTGGAGGTGGCTGAGATCATTTGAATGCCTGCAACAGTGTGTTTGGGCAGCAAGGGCGGGTCTGGCAGAGGCCATGCTGAGCATGTCCTGTGATGTCATGGTGTAAGGGAGCCAAGCAGAGCAACTGGAGCCTAATGGGCGGATCTGTGGGATGGGAGCAAGGCAAGCCAGGAGCAGGACTGTCAGTGTTATTTGGACTGGAATGGGCTGAAGGGACCACCTGGTGTGGAGAGACAATTTCTCTGTGACTCAGGAGGGGACGTGTCATGTCGGGGAGGTGTCATCATCATCTGTGCTGCTGCACACTGCCATCAGAGTCAATTTCACATGTGTTACATAGTTAGTCTGGCTGAAAAAAGACAAAAGTCCATCCAGTTCAACCATTAAGTGTGTATCTGCCAATTCTATTTTCTTGACCTCCTGAGTCGAATCCCTGAGCTACTTAATTACTATATTATTATTATTATACAGGATTTACAGTGAAGGAAATAAGTATTTGATCCCCTGCTGATTTTGAATGTTTGCCCACTCACAAAGAAATGATCAGTCTAAAAATCGAATGGTAGGTGTATTGTAACACCAAAAGTCTAACAAATGATGACTGATTTGCATGTTCATGAGGGAAATAAGTATTTGATTCCCTATCATTCAGCAGGATTTCTGGATACCAGGTGTCTTTCATACAGGTAACAAGCTGAGATTAGAAGCAGTCTCTTAAAGGGAGTGCTATTAATCTCATTTTGTTACCTGTATAAAAGACACCTGTCCACAGGAGCAATCAAGCAATCAGATTCCAAACTCTCCACCACGGCAAAGACCAAAGAGCTGTCCAAGGATGTCAGGGACAAGATTGTAGACCTACACAAGGCAGGACTGGGCTAAAAAACTATTGCCAAGCAGCTTGGTGAGAAGGTGACAACAGTTGGTGCAATCATTCGCAAATGGAAGAAACACAAAACAACTGTCAATCTCCCTAGGTCTGGTGCACCATGCAAGATCTCACCTCGTGGAGTGTCAATGATCATGAGAATAGTGAGGAATCATCCCAGAACTACACGAGGATCTTGTCAGTGATCTCCAGGCAGCTGGGACCATAATCACCAAGAAAACAATTGGTAACACACTACGCCGACAAGGATTGAAATCCTGTAGTGCCCGCAAGGTTCCTCTGCTCAAGAAAGCACATGTCCAGGCCCGTCTGAAGTTTGCCACTGAACATCTGAATAATGCAGAGGAGGACTGGTTGAAAGTATTGTGGTCATATAAGACCAAAATCGAGCTCTTTGGCAGAAACTCAACTCGCCATGTTTGGAGGAGGAGGAATGCTGCCTATGACCCCAAGAACACGATCCAAACTATCAAACATGGTGGTGGAAACATTCTGCTTTGGGGGTGTTTTTCTGCTAAGGGGACAAGGATAACTGCACCACATAAAAGGGACGATGGACAGGGCAATGTACCATCAAATTTTGGGTGAGAACCTTCTTTCCTCAGCCAGGGCATTAAAAAATGGGTCGTGGATGACTGATCCAGCATGACAATGGCCCAAAACACACAGCCAAGGCAACAAAGGAGTGGCTCAAGAAGAAGCACATTAAGGTCCTGAAGTGGCCTAGTCAGTCTCAAGACCTTAATCCGATTGAAAATCTGTGGAGGGAGCTGAAAGTTCGAGTTGCCAAACATCAGTCACCAAATCTTAATGACTTGAAGAGGATCTGCCAAGAGGAGTGGGCCAAAATCCCTCCTGAGATGTGTGCAAACCTGGTGGCCAACTACAGGAAACATCTGACCTCTGTGATTGCCAACAAGGGATTTGCCACCAAGTACTAAGTCATGTTTTGTGAAGGGGATCAAATACTTATTTCCCTCATGAACATGCAAATCAGTGCATCATTTGTTAGAATAGCAACAAAAAATTCAAAAGAGATGCATGTCTGTCTCTCAGTGTTACAATACACCTACCCAGGGGCGGACTGACAACTCATGGGGCCCCCGGGCAATAGGGGATCATGGGGTTGCAGTTTGCTGCAGTGCTGGCCTCAGCCCAACATACTGGGTTATGCTTCAGTGTTTTTATAGCGGCAAAACTTATTTGTCCTAGTCCTGCCATTGTCTGCTAAGCATTGTGTATGTATCTTCACCAGAGGCGGACTGATAACTCATGGGGCCCCCGGGCAATAGGGGATATTGGGGCCCCTGTATCCTTGCCAAAACTCAAAAAAGCCTATGAAAAAGGTACCAGGGGCATCTCATGGGGCCCCCTACTGACCCTGGGCCCTCGGGCAGTGCCCGAGTTTCCAAATGGTCAGTCCGCCCCTGCACCTAACATTCGATTTTTAGACTGATCATTTCTTTGTGAGTGGGCGAACATTCAAAATCAGCAGGGGATCAAATACTTATTTCCTTCACTGTATATAGCGCCAACAGTTTGCACAGCTCTTTACAAAATGAAGGTAGACATTACAGTTACAATACAATTTGGTACAAGAGGAAGCAGAGGGCCCGGCTCGTTAGAGCTTACAATCTATATCAAAAATAAAATAGGAAATATGTTTTTGCCTTAATATCTACCTTAAATCACATTGCTAATTTTATACTGTCATTGTTTGTAGCCTAAATACTGAAATTTACACTTAAAACTGTAATTTGTTTACTTTTGGAATTGCCAATAAAAGCTTGGCTGTGCCAGTAAAATTTCAGGGATGGCGGTCAGCAGGAGGAAGAGTAGTGCCCCATAATTGGTATTAATGGGAGGAACAGTGGAGTATTTAGGTTTTGTGGTGCCCTAGGCAACACAAAAATTGGCACACCCCCCTCCTCCCCTCAGAAAGAGCCTGACATTGACCAAGAACACCCCTGCCCTCCACCCGAGCCTTCAAATACCACTACCCCCCCACCCATACACCAGCCACCACCCCCCATGGCGAGAGAGAGAAAGACACTCACCTTCACAGCTCCGGACATCCCCAGGAACAAGAGTCGGGCTGTGCATACACCATCATGAAACCCACAGCATCTTTCGGAACCCACCAGGTCCCCATGCCGCGTGTGTCCCTTCTTCCATCCCTTCTTCCAAGGGGCAGTGCTGGCCCCCTTGAAAAATGCCACCCTAGGCAAATGCCTTGTTTGGAAGAATGCCATGGACGTTTCTGTGTGAGAGAGAACCTGAAACATCACCCTGTGGATGATCAAGAATAATCCTAGAGCAGAGTGTGTTGGTAGGTGGATTTTTTCGGGCATTCTTCCAGATTGGAAGTCTTTGTAGAGATGATACCATCATAGCCTGACCAGTGGCAATTTATGAGCTGGTTTATGGATGTAGGATCTGTGCCCAATTGTCTGGATTTACAAAGTGGTCCCTTGTTTGAGATCTATATGCTGGTATTTTCTACATTTCTGGTAATAGTATATTATCCATTAGATGTGGACACTGTCACGATTTGACACTGCATGCAAGTGTTACCCTCATATTTTTATGCATGTTGTTCACACTTATATTCACCGATAGATCACGTGTGGTATTTATGTGATTCACATGTGTGTGGTTCAGTGTGATTCACATGCGTTTGCAGTGATGTTCGTCTAATTCCATGCATTTATGGTATTAAACTATATTAGTTCTCTTTCTTTTGAGGTTCAATCTCCAAGATTTATTGGGACTATCATCTTGCTGGAACATCATTCTGGGGACTGTTTTTGAATATCCATGGTTCTGGACATTATACACATATATATTTTGGACACTATTATTTAAAAGTTTTATTCATTCATTTTTTGACATTTATTGATCAATAGCACTTATTTATTATCGATTTATACACTTTTTAGGGTAAAAGTGTTTTGTGCAATTGGGATACTATATATAGGAGGAACACTGTTATTCTGATATTAAATGCCTTGTTTGCCTTGTGGTAAATACACCCCAGGGGAGGAATAGTACCCCATAAGTGTTATCAGTGGAAGAAATAGTGCCCCATTGTTGCTGTCATTGGGAGGAATACTGCTTCATATCATTGGGAGAAATGGTGCCCCAAGGGCCAGATAAAGGCTAGCAAAAGGGCCACTTCCAGTTTGGAGACCCCTGCAATAGAGGACCAACCACTGGCAGAAGAAAAGGACCCATTTATTTTGACAGCTTTTAAGACTTCATAAAAAGATAAGTATAATAAACAAACAGCATACCCTGGGGGGGGGGGCAGACTATTAGAGGAGTGATCGAATGGGGGGCTGACCCCAGAGTTAGGCTTTAACTTTAAAACTTCTACATGACTCAGTTCATGAAAAGTATGTCATTAGTGTTTATGGTCATTCAGTAAATATAACACCAGCATGAAATTCCACTTTTAGGAATGCAAATTATTTTCTTACATTCTTCATTGCCACAGGAAAAAAAGCAGTTTGATTTATTCCACCGCAAGGGCTTTATAAAAAGCCGTTTGGAAAATGGTGTGCCGTGCGTGACAAGACTGTGTTTTGTTGGTGGGTTTGATATACAGTATGGAGGAATGGTAAAAAGATCAGTGTACGGAAGGACTTGTGAGGATCAAAGTGCAGCGGAGGGGATTGAGACTTACCTGCCCACGTCTGTGCTCTGCTGTGGACAGCTTTCCTTGGCACGGGCTGAAACATAAAGAAGAACATTCTGCACAAAGGTTTGTCTTGGCAAATCCAGTGTAATGCGTTAATTGCACTGTTCTATCAGTTTAAATAAATATGGCCAGGACATAGCAGAGTAATGTTAAGAAAGGGCAAATTATTTAAACAGAAGTCCAAAGTCTCATGCCAATATCATCAAATGCTGATAGAATAGGTGTCTTAGAGGGGAGAACAACTTGTTTAAAGCTGAACTCCAGGCAGAGGTAAAAGGCACAAATTAATGCAGCTCTGTAATCATTAGAAATATTTTTACATTTCTTTAAATGTCTTTTTTAACCCCTTACTGCTGGCGCCTCCTGGCCCTTTAGGAGGTTTCAGATGCCAGGAGGTGGGCATTTCGGTCATGTCACAGCCGTGATTGGCTTCCACAGTGGTCACATGATTGGAAAGCTTTCCGGTACCAGCTGATAACTGTGCTAGGAACGTGCAGGGTGTGCGCTCCAACTGGGAGAGAGAGAAGTAGCACAAGAAGCAAACCGGGTGTGCTGCAGCGTACGTAGCATGCTGATAGGAGGAGACAGCAGAGTGACAGACAGATGAGCCCAGCAGTCTGTTGATTTTCATTTCACTGTCCAGTCACAGGCTGGGGGAGGGACAAGACCTGGATGTGTTATCTAACTGCAGACAGAGCTGTGAGAATCTTAGAACTGGTTCCAAATGCAAGGTCAGTTTAATGCCTAGCCCACAACTCTCCCAAGCAAAACACACAGCTGAGCACAGATCGCGGTAAGAGGCACAATCACAGCAGCCCTTTACCATGTGATCAACTGTTTTCAATCACAGGCAATCACATTGTAAACAGACTTGCCGGTTATCAGCAGTCTTTTTATCACTCGTTTTCACAGAGTGAGGAGAGGAGAGCTGGTAATGGCAATTCTGAAAGGAAACATTTACACTGATAATCAGTGCCCTGATTATCAGTGCAGCCCCATCAGTGGCCATCAATGCAGCTTATCAGTACTGCCTATCAGTGGCCATCAGTGCCGTGTATTAGCGCCCATCAGTGCCACATGGCAATGGCCATCAGTGCTACCTATCAGTGCCTATCAGTGCTGCCTATCAGTGCCCATCAGTACCCATCAGTGCTGCCTATCAGTGCAGCCCCATCAGTGCCCATCAGTGCAGCTTATCAGTACTGCTTATCAGTGCCCATCAGTGCAGCTTATCAGTACTGCTTATCAGTGGCCATCAGTGCAGTGTATTAGCACCCATCAGTGCCACATATCAGTGGCCATCAGTGCTACCTATCAGTGCCCATCAGTGCTGTCTATCAATGCCCATCAGTGCCACCCATCAGTGCTACCTATCAGTGCCCATCAGTGCTGTCTATCAGTGCCCATCAGTGCCACCCATCAGTGCTGCCTATCAATGGAGCCTCATCAGTGCATCCAATTAGCGCCCATCAGTGCAGCATCATCAGCGCACATCAGTGAAGTAGAAAAATTACTCTGCAACATTTTATAACAGAAACTAAGAAACAAGTTTTTTTTCCCAAAAGTTTCTGTCTTTTCTCATTTGTTTAGCAAAAGCTAAAAAAATAACAGTGGTGATTAAATACCACAAAAAGAAAGCTCTATCAAACAATATGATGATGAAAAATTTCACATGGGTACAGTGTTGCATGACCGCATAATTGTCATTCAAAGTGTGATAGCGCTGAAAGCTGAAAATTGGCCTGGGCAGGAAGGGGGTAAGAGTGCCCAGTAGGTGGTTAATTTAAAACACCAGGAAGATACACCTGCAGCTGATACATATTGGCTGCATTATAAATATCTGCCATAGTGTATATTCAATATTCAATGTGTTTATTTATACAAACAGATAAATGATTCAGAGGAGTGACATGCTCACCTCCCTGGTCCTCGTTCTTGCAGTTCAGCTAAAAGTATCAGTTAGAGACATGCAATCCATAAGTGAGCATTTACTGCGAGGTGTCTATATAGAAAGTCCAGAATCCTCTGTGAACACATGGAGGTTGATTTACTAAACCATGAGAGTGCACTCTCTGACAAAGCTGTGCAGAGAAACCAATCAGCTTCCAGGTTTTATTGTCAAAGCTTAATTGAACAAGCTGAAGTTAGAAGCTGATTGGCTGCCATTCACAGCTGCACCAGATTTTGCACTCCCCAGGATTAGTAAATCAACCCCAGTGTCATGGAAGCACATTGTGTTAAATAGAATTAAAGACCAATTTAATTTTGCTCTCCTCTCTCTATCCCCTTCTCTCCTAATGCAAACCATAGATGGGTCGAAAATCGGCCGGTTTTTCGGCCGAAAAAGAAATCGGCCGATTTTCGCACTGTTAATGGGTTAATTGGTCGGTCGTCTTTCTGGATTTTGTCAGATTTTTTTGATCGGTAAAGTTGGAAAAAAATCGGCCGATTTTGACGATCGGATGATTTTCGCGGCAATGATGGGCAAATCGGCCGTTCTTTTTACCGATAAAAAATCTGTGCATGAGCCGTGACCTGCAAGTAAAAGAAGAAGAAAAAGAAGAAGAGGAAGACGAAGAAGAAGAGAAAGAGGAAGAAGAGAAAGAAGAAGAAGAGAATGAAGAAGAAGAAGAAGAGAAAGAAGAAGAAGAAGAAGAGATAGAAGAAGAAGAGAAAGAAGAAGAAGAGGAAAAGAAAGAGGAAGAGAAAGAAGAGAAAGAAGAAGAAGAAGAAGAAGAGAAAGAAGAAGAGAAGAGAAAGAAAAAGAAGAGAAAGAGGAAGACAAGAAAGAAGAAGAATTCCAGTCCGCTATTATATTTGACATTATAAAGTATAGCGGTCGCAACAATGTATCTATTTGTATCCGAAAAAACCCATCTGTATCCGAAATGGATACAAATAGATACAATGTTGCAACCGCAATACTTTTTTAATGTCAAATATAATAGCGGGGCTCTCTGCAGGGACAGAAGTAATTAAATTCCGACCGTAGACGGGAAGAAAATCGGCCAATTTTTTTTACTGTTAGTGGTAACGTCGGCCTATTGAACGACCGATTTTTTGTTTTTTTGTTAAAAAAATGGCCGTTTTTTTCCCCGTCTATGGCCTGCATAATCCTCTCCTTTACTTTTTAAAATATTTTGGCATGCACACCTTTCTTATGACATGTATGTCCACCTTGGTACTTTATAAAATATTTTAACACTTAGGACATATCCACTACATGGAATCTTGTGATTACATTAAAATTACATGAAGAACTGGTACACAGGAATATGGATTAATGTTGTTTGTACATTCAAGTAATACTTACAGAGCCTTGAAAAAGTATTCATACCCCTTGAAATTTCCCACATTTTGTCATGTTATAACCAAAAACGTAAATGTATTTTATTGGGATTTTATGTGATAGATCAACACAAAGTGGCACATAATTGTGAAGTGGAAGGAAAATGATAAATGGTTTTCAAAATGTTGTACAAATAAATACGTGAAAAGTGTGGCGTGATTTGTATTCAGCCCCCGGAGTTAATACTTTGTAGGGCCCCCTTTCGCTGCAATTACAGCTGCAAGTCTTTTTGGGGATGTCTCTACCAGCTTTGCACATCTAGAGAGGGACATTTCTGCTCATTCTTCTTTGCAAAATCGCTCAAGCTCTCTCAGATTGGATGGAGAACGTCTGTGAACAGCAATTTACAAGTCTTGCCACAGATTCTCAATTAGATTTAGATCTGGATTTTGACTGGGCCATTCTAACACATGAATATGCTTTGGTGTAAACCAGGTATGTTTAGGATCGTTGTCCTGCTGGAAGGTGAACCTCTGTCCGGGCCTCAAGTCTTTTGCAGACTCTAACAGGTTTTTTTCTGAGATTGCCCTGTATTTGGCTCCATCCATATTCCCATCAACTCTGACCAGCTTCCTTTTCTTTCCAGGTCACAGCTCATTTCTTTTTTTATTATATTTCTTGCACGATTCTCCCATCATTGTTTAGAAATTTGTTCATTTTTCAATAAATTTTCAATATGCCCAGTCACTCAAATTCAATGGTCGCATGAAAATTGGCCAATGCTGCTGCCCTCTAATGGTGTGAAATTACAAAAAAAAATTCTTTGTTACGATTTTTGAAGGAACATTTTTTCAGAATTTGAGCCATGTATGGCCTGCATTAGTTGCAGATGTGGCAGGTGTCAGAAAGGGGGTGCTTTACATACACAACAGGTTAGTGCAATTAGGCACACTTACAGCACCTTGAAAAAGTATTCATACCCCTTGACATTTTCCACATTTTGTCATGTTACAACCCAAAATGTAATTGTATTTTGAACATCTCACTGTTCAATCCACCATCTAAAAATGGAAAGAGTATGACACAACTGCAAACCTACCAAGACATGGCCATCCAGAGGTTTGTTAGAGAACATTAGTGAACAAACAGCACCATGAAGGCCAAGGAACACTCCAGAGACGTCATGGATAATGTTGTGGAGAAGTTTAAGACAGGTTTAGGTTATAAAAAAAATCCTAAGCTATGAATATCTCATGGAGCACTGTTCAATCCATCATCTGAAAATGAAAAGAGTATGGCACAACTGAAAACCTACCAAGACATGGCCGTCCACCTAAACTGACAGGCTGGGCAAGGAGTGCATTAATCAAAGAAGCAGCCAAGAGGCTCCTTGGTACCTCTGGAGGAGCTGCAGAGATCCAAAGCTCAGCTGGGAGAATCTGTCCACAGGACAACTATTAGTCGTGCACTCCACAAATCTGGCCTTTATGGAAGAGTGGCAAGAAGAAAGCCATTGTAGAAAGAAAGCCATAAGAAGTCCCATTTGCAGTTTGTGAGAAGCCATGTGGGGGACACAGCAAACTTGTAGAAGAAGGTGTTCTTGTCAGATGAAACCAAAATTTACTTTTTTTGGCCTAAAAACACAGTGTGGCGGAAAACTAACACTGCACATCACCCTGAACACACCATTCCCACCGTGAAACATGGTGGTGGCAGTATCATATTGTGGGGATGCTTTTCTACAGCAGGGACATGAGGTAAAATTGAAGGCTTGGTTGGTCGAATTTCAAAATCAACGATGGCACCATTGCATTACAAAATGCACACAAATTCCGATTTTCTAAAGAAAATTAGTTTAGAATTCGACCCATGTATGGCCTTCATAAGCCTGGTGTGGTGAAATGCATATGTCCTTAGGCAGGGACTGCTATAATAAAGCCTTAAAGTGCTTGTAAACCCTTACATATACCTAACGAATTGACCGGCCTCAGGTGATACACAGAGCTGAAACAAATCATCCTAAATACAGTAATGTGCAAAGGTTTTAGGCAGATGCTATAAAGTAAGAATGCTTTCAAAAATATACATTTCAATTGTTTATTTTTATCAATTTGCAAAATATAAAGTGAGCAATCAGGAGGAAAATCTAAATCAGATCAATATGTGGTGTGACTACTGACTACCCTTTGGCCTCAAACAAGCATCAATTCTTATGCAGGCCATAGACGGTTCATTTATCGGCCAATTTTTCATCCGAAAAATGAAACATTGTTTGTTCTGTAATCTGATGTTGCCGCCAATGATTTTTAAAATCGTCCGTTTTTCACAAATTTTACAGTATGACCAATAAACGAAATGAGGAGGAACCAGGAAAATCGGCCGATGCCATTGCCCCACTAACTGTGAAAAAATTGGACGATTATTCTTTTGGACGGAAAAATCAGCTGATAAACGAACCGTCTATAGCCTGCATTACACTTGCCCGATGTAAGAATTGTCAGGTGTATCATTATCCAATTATACCAAGCAGGTGCTAATGATTAAAGAATACAGAAAGAAATCCTCCTGCGCTAAAAGGAAGTTCACCTACTGAAAGCTGCCAGCACTTAGAACTGCTACCCAAAAAGTGTGTACAATAATTATAAATAGTGCAACACTCAAAACAATACTATGTGCAATACAAAAAATGTGCTCACATGCAATTGTGTCAAAAGATTATTCAAAAAAGAATCATTAAATAGAATATCTTAATTATAAAGTGCCACTCAATAATTATTCTCTTCACATTAGTGCCCACATAATCAAAAAATAATAATAACTACCATTTGCACAAAAAAATAATTTTCACAGTGCTCTAAGTGTAATACAGTGACCACACTTCACATGCCACTCAAAATCATCAAAATAAGATGTCCATAGAAAACTAGTGATAACAAATTCATGCAATGTGCAAAAAAAGTGTTCATATTCCGTGAACGTGTCACTCTTCACCTCCTAAGGCTAAATTGCCTCCTCACCTCCTTCAAATGACCCCTAAGGGCCAGACAGCTTTCAGGATCACTCTGGATCCTTATCTCCTGACGGTAAGTACCTCTCCTCACGTTGTGGATCACTTTAGGGGACTTCCATTACCCCCGGTCAGAAGCCTCTGGAGAATAATTATAATATTAATATTAATAATAAGAATCCTCTAAGTGTAGTATTATAGCTAAAAAACTTTAATGGTAACAGTCAGAAAAGAAGCCACTCACATGTTCCCACAGTCCTCCTTTTCCCCAATATGTGGGTGTACTGCATGTAAAAGGAACTTCCTGGGTATACCAAGATGGCGGCTGGCGCCGGAAGTGCGTCACCGCGTACCGGAAACTGCGTGCTAACGTGCCTACGTGTTACGTCACTATCACTCGTGACTTCCTCTGGGAAGTAATTTCTACTCTCATAAGAAAACATGCACAACTGAGGCTGTCAGTCACAGGCTATGTGCTGGAGCTCTCCCATCCTCCTCGATCCCTTTAAGTCAGAAAAGCCTGTCAGAAGTGACTCAGACAGATATCAGAGGACAGAGACAGCAGACAGAAATCACACTAGGTGCTTTGGATTGAGGCAATTACGTACTATTGAAAGATATGTGTTGCTCATTTTTCATGTAAGAGGTTAGAAGATAAGTGGGGAATTAGAAAAAAATAAACAATCATACTTACCTAGATGGCTACAGCGCTGATCCCAGCTGCAGCTGTCCCCTGCTACCTCTAAGTCTGAGAACTGAGTGATCAAAGAGAGCTGATCACTCTCTGCTCTGCCCCTCCAGTGTTTACTGGATCTCTGGGCTGTGGAGGGGGTGGGATTGGCTGGCTCAGGCTCTCAGTGTCTAGCTTCTGGGCGAATGCTGACCATATGATTGGGATTTTTTATGAGCCTAGACCGGCTCTGTGATGTGAGCCCACAGAGGGCTTTAGCCCAGAAGACTTTAACCCCGGGTCACAGGAGTGCAGACCTAACTGCACTCCTTTGTTCCATTGGAGAAGAATAGCCAAAAAAAGCTTTGGCAGTATTTCTCTTTTAACAACCACTTTAAATATCTGAACCCCATCGGTGTTTAGCTTTTTAATTTTCATGTGGTGCACTTAGAGCATGGACGGCTCCCTTTCAGCTTGGCACCCTATCTATCAGAGACAACAGGGACTCATGCATGGAGCAGAGGTTGCTTGTATGTTCTCCTAAACATTCACTAATGTATGATTGAATACAGAGCTGGATTAATTTGTGTCCTTAGAATTACTTAGAGTTCAAGCTTAGATTAATATTTAGCAGTGTCCACTGTGTGGCAATATTGGATGACTTCAAGTGAAACTGTGTCATGGGAAGCAGTGGCAGCTCTTGCCATAAATCAAGGGTGCTTAAACCTTTGAAGATCGAGGGCCCCTTATGTGATTGGGTAACCAGTCTTGGGCCACAATTAAATGAAATGGTTCAGAATTCCAAATTTTTTATTTTAAATAGTATAATGAACATTTTCCTCCTGCAGCCGTTGAATGCTGGAGGCAGAGGAGGAGAAGCCGGCTTTCAGCATTTGCAGGAGGAAAATGGAGAGGATCAGTTCCTGTATTTGCCGCCCCTCCTGTCCAAGTGAAAAACAGAATGTGACAGGAAGGCCTTACGGGCCCCCTGGAGCATGGGGAGGGGTTGTCATTGCATCCCCTGAAGATGCACCAGTAATTGGGGGGTGGTAAAAACAACGCATCCCCAAACCGCAAATGTAAATGAGCCCTTACTGTCCTGAGGCCCCTGTAAGGCTGCTTTCACACCAATGTGCTGCTGTTTACCTGCACTGCAGGTGCAGGGCTCTGGAGGCTTTTCTGCAGGTTAGCTGAGCTTTGCCATAGACTTCTATTATATCTTGCTGATGTGGTGCACTTCCTGAAAGTGCACCAATACTCTTGCATTCAGTTTTATGTTGAGGGCCACATCAGAGGACTTTGAGGGCCACATATGGCCTGCGGGCCAAAGGGTGAGCACCACTGCCACAAACTGCACATCATTTGGAAGACTTACCTCTTTGTTGTCCTTCTCCAGGGCAGTCAACTACTGGATCTCCTTCGCTGCCACTGCCATCTTCTCTGCTGCTTCTTTGACATCCAAGGTCTTCTCTCTTTTGCCATTTCTGCACGGCACAATGCATGGAACACAGTAAAGCATGCACTAAGTAACTGGGACATTACCACAATGTAATCATTCTAAGGGGGCTACTTACTAAAACTTGGGAGTGCAAAATCTGGTGCAGCTGTGCATAGTAGACAATCCGCTTCTAGCTGCAGCTTGTTCAATTAGGTTTTGACAATGAAACCTGGAAGCTGATTGGTTTCTATGCTGATCTGCACCAGGTTTTTCACTCTCAAGTTACCGTATTTTTCGCTCCATAAGATGCACTTTTTCCCCCCCCCAAAAAATGGGGGAAAATGTCTGTGTGTCTTATGGAACGAATATGGAGTGGCCGGCCCGGTATTCTGTGGTCTCTGGTCATCTCCTGTACTGTGTCCGCAGTCTCTGGTCATCTCCTGTACTGTGTCCGCAGTCTCTGGTCATCCCCTGTACTGTGTCCGCAGTCTCCGGTCATCTCTTGTACTATGTCCGCAGTCTCTGGTCATCTCCTGTACTGTGTCCGCAGTCTCTGGTCATCTCTTGTACTATGTCCGCAGTCTCTGGTCATCTCCTGTACTATGTCCGCAGTCTCTGGTCATCTCCTGTAGTATGTCCGCAGTCTCTGGTCACCTCCTGTACTGTGTCCGCAGTCTCTGGTCATCTCCTGTACTATGTCCGCAGTCTCTGGTCATCTCCTGTACTATGTCCGCAGTCTCTGGTCACCTCCTGTACTATGTCCGCAGTCTCTGGTCACCTCCTGTACTGTGTCAGCAGTCTCTGGTCATCCCCTGTCCTATGTCCGCAGTCTCTGGTCACCTCCTGTACTGTGTCCGCAGTCTCTGGTCATCTCCTGTACTATGTCTGCAGTCTCTGGTCATCTCCTGTACTATGTCCGCAGTCTCTGGTCATCCCCTGTACTATGTCCGCAGTCTCTGGTCATCTCCTGTACTGTGTCCGCAGTCTCTGGTCATCTCCTGTACTATGTCTGCAGTCTCTGGTCATCTCTTGTACTGTGTCCACAGTCTCTGGTCATCTCCTGTACTATGTCCGCAGTCTCTGGTCATCTCCTGTACTGTGTCCGCAGTCTCTGGTCATCTCCTGTACTATGTCTACAGTCTCTGGTCATCTCCTGTACTGTGTCCGCAGTCTCTGGTCATCGCCTGTACCGTGTCCGCAGTCTCTGGTCATCTCCTGTACCGTGTCCGCAGTCTCTGGTCATCCCCTGTACTGTGTCCGCAGTCTCTGGTCATCTCCTTTACTATGTCTGCAGTCTCTGGTCATCTCCTGTACTATGTCCGCAGTCTCTGGTCATCCCCTGTACTATGTCCGCAGTCTCTGGCTGTCCCTGTACTATGTCCGCAGTCTCTGGTCATCTCCTGTACTATGTCCGCAGTCTCTGGTCATCCCCTGTACTATGTCCGCAGTCTCTGGTCGTCTCCTGTACTATGTCTGCAGTCTCTGGTCATCTCCTATACTATGTCCGCAGTCTCTGGTCATCTCCTGTACTATGTCCGCAGTCTCTGGTCATCCCCTGTACTATGTCTGCAGTCTCTGGTCATCTCCTGTACTATGTCCGCAGTCTCTGGTCATCTCCTGTACTATGTCCGCAGTCTCTGGTCATCTCCTGTACTGTGTACACTGTCTCTGGTCATCTCCTGTACTGTGTCCGCAGTCTCTGGTCATCTCCTGTACTATGTCCGCAGTCTCTGGTCATTTCCTGTACTGTGTCTGCAGTCTCTGGTCATCTCCTGTACTATGTCTGCAGTCTCTGGTCATCTCCTGTACTGTGTCCGCTGTCTCTGGTCATCGCCTGTACCGTGTCCGCAGTCTCTGGTCATCTCCTGTACTGTGTCCGCAGTCTCTGGTCATCCCCTGTACTGTGTCCGCAGTCTCTGGTCATCTCCTTTACTATGTCTGCAGTCTCTGGTCATCTCCTGTACTATGTCCGCAGTCTCTGGTCATCCCCTGTACTGTGTCTGCAGTCTCTGGTCATCCCCTGTACTGTGTCCGCAGTCTCTGGTTGTCTCCTGTACTATGTCCGCAGTCTCTGGTCATCTCCTGTACTATGTCCGCAGTCTCTGGTCATCCCCTGTACTATGTCCGCAGTCTCTGGTCGTCTCCTGTACTATGTCCGCAGTCTCTGGTCATCTCCTGTACTATGTCCGCAGTCTCTGGTCATCTCCTGTACTGTGTACACTGTCTCTGGTCATCTCCTGTACTGTGTCCGCAGTCTCTGGTCATCTCCTGTACTATGTCTGCAGTCTCTGGTCATCTCCTGTACTGTGTCTGCTGTCTCTGGTCATCGCCTGTACCGTGTCCGCAGTCTCTGGTCAGCCCCTGTACTGTGTCCGCAGTCTCTGGTCATCTCCTTTACTATGTCTGCAGTCTCTGGTCATCTCCTGTACTATGTCCGCAGTCTCTGGTCATC
The DNA here is from genome assembly GCF_062004578.1 of Staurois parvus. Lineage (NCBI taxonomy): Eukaryota > Metazoa > Chordata > Amphibia > Anura > Ranidae > Staurois > Staurois parvus. The sequence continues at coordinate 7,359,777 of NW_028317991.1, read as the reverse complement.
TCCTGTACTATGTCCGCAGTCTCTGGTCATCATCTGTACTATGTCTGCAGTCTCTGGTGATCCCCTGTACTATGTCTGCAGTCTCTGGTCATCTCCTGTACTATGTCTGCAGTCTCTGGTCATCTCCTGTACTGTGTCCGCAGTCTCTGGTCATCTCCTGTACTGTGTCCGCAGTCTCTGGTCATCCCCTATACTGTGTCCGCAGTCTCTGGTCATCTCCTGTACTGTGTCCGCAGTCTCTGGTCATCCCCTGTACTGTGTCCGCAGTCTCTGGTCATCCCCTGTACTGTGTCCGCAGTCTCTGGTCATCTCCTGTACTATGTCTGCAGCCCATTGGTTCAGAATATTTTTTTCTTGTTTTCCTCCTCTAAAACCTAGGCGCGTCTTATGGTCAGGTGCGGTATATAAAATAATGCCCTAAGTGTCAAATTCTTAAATGTTAATTTTAGGCACTGAAATGATCTGGAGATCTGTGCAGTGCTCACAAATCCTTGATTTCATCAGAGCTCTGCCCTGTTTTGTTAGTAATATTAAAAAAAAAAACTTAGGGCTCGTTCACACTTGGCTGTTTTACCAACGCTTGCCAAACGCCCCATAGCATTTGGCAAGCGTTGGCCCGGCGTTTGCGGAGCGTTTTTTAACGTTCGGCAAACGCTCAGCAAACGCCGCATGCACGGTTTAGTGGCAGTTGCTAGGCATTTGCCGAGCGTTAAAAACACCCCACAAATGCCTATAATGCAGTTTGAATGGTGTTACCGCTCCGCAAACGCCCCAAAACCGTGTCACAACCGCACCGCAAACGCCAGCCGGGCATTTGTGGAGCGGCACCATAGACTAGAATAGGAGGCTTCAACGCCTCCTGACTCGACCAGAGGCGTCCATTTTGCCGCAACGCAAACGCTCCTGTTAGAACAGCCCCATGTGCTGTAATGTGCAGAATTGGCAGAGGCGTTTGGGAAGCGGTAAAAACGCTTCCCAAATGCCTCTCTGCCGCCTGCACACAACGCTAGTGTGAACGTAGCCTTAATCAGTTTTTTATGTATTTCCTAATAACGCCACCCTTGGAAATACCTTCAGGAAACCATAAAGTTGGACAAGAGTCAGGTGAGTTTAATCATTCCTTAAGATACTCTAGAGCACAAATCAAAGACTAATCAATACAGGGGGGGGAGCAGAGAGGCACAGTATGGGGGGGGTCAGGAGGGCACAGTACAAGTTCCGGGACACTGCCCAGGACACGGCCATCCCAGGACAGCTTAGTAAAAAGCATGACTGTCCCGGTAAATTCAGGACAGTTGGAAAGTATGATGTAATGCAAAATTATCATGGGGCCCCCATACACTTGGGGCCCCTGGGCACTGCATTAAGACAGCACTGGTGTGCAGACCTTTATTGCTAATTACATAGAAAAATAAGGTCACCAGTCTAACATTGCTGTCTCACAGGGCTGTGAAAATTGCTAAACTTGATGGAAAGAAATCCAAATCCTTTGACTCCCATAATTTTTCTCTGTATTTAATCGACTTTTCCCATTTAACATCTGTTGTGCTGGAAAAGGTCCAAATAGCAGAAAATTAAATTACACAAAGTTCTATAGGACTTGGAGGTGGTACACAACCCTTCTCTCTAATAGATGAGTTGGGACTGTATATCAATCATACAGAGGCTGCCAACAAGCGTATAGGTATTTCTGGGCTTTCATATTACAAAGGCCGCAAGTTTTTTTTAAGACATTCAGCTACAGCTACGTATATTGCTGCAACATAGTGACTTGTTCTATTGCAACACGACCATAAAAATAAATAAAGTGTATAGAAAAAATGTTAGTAGGAACATGAGATATGTTAGTATTCGCTGGAAAGTAAGGTTTTATATGACTTTCACAATTTTTACATCTTTGTGCTTCCTTAACTTTGCTTCCACATTAAGTCCTCATGCACGCGGGACGTGTTGATAACGCTGGTAACATTAGCTGTGTAAAGTCACATTAAAAACGTGAGTTTTTCAGCTTTTTTTAGAGTTTTTGCATTACCGTTTAGTGGCGTTTTGCGGCGATTAGCTGCATTTTCTAGCATTTTTCCGCATTTGCACTTTATAGTTTTTTTTTGAGTTTTTTTGACTTAAAAAACATTTTTTTGTCAAAAAATGTCCAGAAATACCACGCTGTTTTAAAGCGTTTGGCCACGTTTTTCAGCATTTTTCAGCGTTAGAGCGTTTTTACAGATAAAAAAACTCCTCTAGAAACTCCCTAGTCCTGGGGTTTTTTTTCCAGCCAAAAAACATCCCAGCCAAAAAACGCTGATCACAGTCTAAGCATTTTTTTGGTCAAAAAATTGTCCATAAATGCCGGTTTGCGGCGTTTTAACGCGTTTAGCCACGTTTTTCATCTTTAGAAACCCACTAGTTCTGTGTTTTTTTTCCAGCCAAAAAAAGTCCCAGCCAAAAAATGTTGATTACAGTCTATGTGTGTATGGACACATAGGATAACATTCTGGGGGGTTTACTGGCTGTAGAAAAAAATGTCAAAAGCTAAAAACAGCCGCTGTAAAAATGTCCCGTGTGCATGAAGACTAAATATGTAGACTAATGCAGGCCATAGATGGATCGTAATTCGGCCGATTTTTGGTCGATTAACGAACTATCGGTCGGTCTAAAAAACCTACCTGACCACCAATTATTACGAAAATCGGCCGATTAATGAGTAACTTATAACGGGAAATGATGTCATTTTTATTTTTAATTTGTACCGGAAACGAAACTTCGTACGCTGCAAACTTCTCTTTCCAGGTCACTGCACATGCGCATAAAATTTTCGGAAAACGATCGTCCGTTTTTGACCATCAATGAGGATAAAGTCAGGCGTTTTCCGAAAATTTTCCAACATCACCGATAATCTGAAAGGCCAAAATACACGAAAAACGGCCGACGAAATCGTCCACTAACGATAAGATAATCGGTAGATTTTTCTTCCGGACGAAAAATCGGCCGAATTACGATCCATCTATGGCCTGCATAATGGTTAAGAGCTTTTGATGACTTATGCAGGCCATAGATGGGTCTAAAATCGGCCGATTTTCGGATCGTTATTGGGCGATTTGGTCGGCCGTTTTTCGGTATTTTGGCCGTTTTTTTTTTCCGGTAAAGTTGGAAAAAAATCGGCCGATTTTGCCGATCGGCCGATTTTCGCGGCAATTAGTGGGCAAATCGGCCGATTTTTTACCGATAAAAAATCTGCACATGAGCAGTGACCTGCAAGAGGAAGACAAAAAGAAGAAAAAGAAGAAGAGGAAGACGGTGAAGAAGAGGATGAAGAAGAAGAAGAGGAAGAAGAGGATGAAGAAGAAGAGGATGAGGATGAAGAAGAAGAAGAAGAAGAAGAAGAGGATGAGGATGAAGAAGAAGAGGATGAGGATGATGATGAAGAAGAGGATGAGGATGAGGAAGAAGAAGAGGATGAGGAAGAAGAAGAGGATGAGGATGAAGAAGAAGAAGATGAAGAAGAGGATGAAGAAGAAGAAGAGGATGAGGATGATGATGAAGAAGAAGAGGATGAGGATGAAGAATAGGATGAGGATGAAGAAGAAGAAGAAGAGGAGGATGAGGATGATGAAGAAGAAGAGGATGAGGATGATGATGATGAAGAAGAGGATGAGGATGATGATGAAGAAGAAGAATAGGATGAGGATGCAGAAGAAGAAGAAGAGGATGAGGATGATGAAGAAGAAGAGGATGATGAGGATGATGAAGAAGAAGAGGATGAGGATGAAGAAGAGGATGAGGATGAAGAAGAAGAAGAAGAAGAAGAAGAGGATGAGGATGAAGAAGAGGATGAGGATGAAGAAGAAGAAGAAGAAGAGGATGAGGATGAAGAAGAAGAAGAAGAGGATGAGGATGAGGATGAAGAAGAAGAAGAAGAAGAAGTAGGATGAAAATAAGAAGAATTCCAGTCCAGCAAAAAGTGTCCCTGCAGAGAGCTCGCTATTTCTGACAGTTCCTTGACATTTACAGCGGTTGAAACATTGTATCTATTTGTTTCCGAATAAAAACATCTGTATCCTAAATGGAAACAAATAGATACATTGTTGCAACTTCTATAAATGTCAAGGAACTGTCAGAGAACTGTCAAAGAAATAGCAGAGCTCTCTGCAGGGACACTTTTTGCCGGCTCTAGACGGGTAGAAAATCGGCCGTTTTTTTTTACCATTGATGGTAACGTCGGCCACTTGAACAACCGATTTTTCGTTTTTTAAAAGAAAAATCTGCAGTTTTTCTCCCCATCTATGGCCTGCATTAGTGCATCTCAACACCTGTTGGAAGAAGATATCAGCCACATAAGGAGTTTTCAAGGAGTCAGCTGACTAATAAAACTCCATTGTAAAAAGAAGCATCAATGTAATGCAGCATAGGAAGCAGAGCCTGCATTTGTAATGAACAAATATCTATATATATAGTTTATATATATAATATATAGTTTTTAATAATTTATGCAGAGGACAGGGGGGCTGTCCTGTGCAAAAATTAATAAAAACTATACATCGATACAAGTTTTTTGGGTTTTTTTTAATAAACCAATACCACATAATGAAAATATCTGTTTGATTAAGGTGATCTATTTTACATGTTTGTTTGCTCCCAATGTACACAGAACAATGTCTTTTGGTACACTGACCTATGAAGGTAGGTGCTCCGTGTGACTGTGCGTGCAGCCTTGTGCTGCCATCTGTTGGCGCGTTACAAAATGAAAACTTTGATACTACCTCGTAATGCAGGCAGGGGTCCTGTGCTCCCTGTGACTGTGCATGCAGCCATGTGCTGCCATCTGTTGGCGTGTTACAAAACTAAAACATTGATACTACCTTGTAATGCAAGCAGGGGACCTGTGCTCCCTGTGACTGTGCGTGCAGCCATGTGCTGCCATCTGTTGACGTGTTACAAAACTAAAACTTTGATACTACCTTGTAATGCAAGCAGGGGTTCTTTATTCTTATGCCACAGGGTCCCTGCAAAGACATGAACAATAAAGCATAATGAGTTATGGCTCAAAGGTACCTCGTAATGCAAGCAGGGGTCCTGTGCTCCCTGTGACTGTGCGGACAGCCATCTGTTGGCATGATACAAAACTAAAACTTTGATACTACCTCGTAATGCAAGTAGGGGTCCTGTGCTCCCTGTGACTGTGCGTGCAGCCATGTGCTGCCATCTGTTGGCGTGTTACAAAACTAAAACTTTGATACTACCTCGTAATGCAAGCAGGGGTCCTTCATTCTTATGCAACAGGGTCCCTGCAAAGACATGAACAGTAAAGTATAATGAGTTATGGCTCAAAGATATGATTTACTCTGCCCCAAATTACATCACCGATCTTGTCTCCAAATATCACCCAAACCATACTCACCGCTCCTCGCAAGACCTCCTTCTCTCTAGCTCCCTTGTCTCCACCTCCCATGCTCATCTCCAGGACTTCTCCAGAGCCTCCTCCATCCTCTGGAACTCTCTACCCCAATTTATCAGACTATCGCCTACTCTGCTCACTTTTAGGTGATCTCTGAAAACCTATCTCTTCAGGGAAGCCTATCCTGCCCTCAGCTAATAATGGAATCTTCTACGCCTCCTACCAGTCCATCCCCCACAGTTACTACCTTTTGTACCACTAGCCCCTCCCTCCTAGATTGTAAGCTCCAAGGATCAGGGCCCTCCTATCCCTCTTGTATTGAACTGTATTGTTGCTGTATTGTCTCCCATTATATTGTAAAGCGCTGAGCAAACTGTTGGCGCTATATAAATCCTGTATAATAATAATAATAATTTACAAAAAGAAAGAAACAATAGAAAAAAAAACTTTCATTCATGTCATCAAGTTGACTTTAACCACTTGCCGCCCAGCCACTGTAGATATACATTTTAAAACGTGTGTTTTGTAAACAAATAGGGGGCGCGCACGAGGCGCACCGCCGCCCTATCTGTCCCGCCGATCACCACCGCAGATGTGAGTCGCCGGGCCACAGCCAGTCCTTAGCGGCTGTTTCCCGGCGATCGGCAGCAAACAGTGACAGACAGCACAGCTGCAGTAGCTGTGCTGTCTGTCACTTCCCTGTCAGCTCGAGGATGAGCTGATCGAGAAAGAACAGTTTCTCTTTCTCGATCAGCCTTGTCCCGTCCAGCACACTCCCCCGCCCCCTAGTAAAACACTCCCCTCACTCCTATAACCCTTCCCTGCAAAATAAAGTTAACCCCTTCCTCCCCATTGCCATTAGTACATTGTCAGTGTTTTATTTTTTGCACTGATCACTGTATTAGTGTTTTTGGGGATGTCAGTGACCCCAAGTCAGTACCCCCCAATGTCAGAATGTCCGCCGCAGTCCCGCAGTCCCGCCATAAGTCGCTGGTCGCTGCCATAATTCGCTGATCGCCGCCATTATTAGTATAAAAAAAAACCTAAAAATCCCAGTATCTTTCCCGCCATTTGTAACACTATAACTTTCACGTAAACCAATTAATTTACACGTATTGGATTTTTTTTTAGCAAAGACATGTCGCAGAATGCATTTTGGCAGAAATTTATGACTAAATTTTATTTTTGCATTTTTTTTTACTGGACATGTTTTATAGCAAAAAGTCCAAAATATTGTTTTTTTTTCCTCAAAATTGTCAGCCTTTTTTTTATAGCTCAAAAAATAAAAACCGCACAGGCGATCAAATACCACCGAAAGAAAGCTCAATTTGTGGGGAAAAAAAAGGATGTAAATTTCATTTATGTACCGTATTGCATGACCGCGCAATTGTCCGTTAAACTAGCGCAGCGCTGTATAGCAGAAAAATGGCGTAAATTGCAGTATTTATACCATAGTTTGTAGATGCTATAACTTCCACACAAAGCAATCAATATACACTCATTGGGATTTTTTTTACCAAAAACATGGAGCAGAATACATTTTGGCCTAAATTTATAACCAACTTTGAGTTTACTATATATTTTTTATAGCTGAAAATAAAAAATATTGTTTTTCTTCAAAATTTTTGGCCTTTTTTTGTTTATAGCGTGAAAAATAAAAAGCGCACAGGTGATCAAATTACACCGAAAGAAAGCTCTATTTGTGTGAAAAAAAGGACGTAAATTTCGTTTGGGTGCAGCATTGCATGACCACGCAATTATCAGTTGAATTAGTGCAGCGCCGAGTAGCATAAAGAGGCCTGGTCATTAAGGGGGGTAAATCCTCAGGAGCTCAAGTGGTTAAATGATCATAGATTCAGTTGTCTAAATACATTTTTCCAAGTTATTAATATAAAACAATTGATAAAAAGAGACATGTGAGACATACCCATATTCTCATAATAAAATGCAGGATTATGAAAGAAAAAACAAAGTTTGGTGGGTTCTTTTTTTCCCCATTGGAGTTTACATTTGGTCCCCAAACATCAAAGGTAGAATTGATAACCACAAAAACATTCCATTAAGCCATTAAATTTTTACAGCAGGAGTTATGACGAAACGTACAGTTGGCTCCCCTGCAGACAGCAGATTTCGGGTATTACGGCACATTACACAAAGCTTTTGATGAGCTGACCGTAAGGTTTCAGTAATATTATCCAGCAGGTCTCTGTCTTAAAACTCCGTAATGGAACCTCCACAGAAAAGACTTTGAGGTTTCTATGCTTTATACTACTTGCACTGGTGGCCATCGCCGTAAGCATGACCATGACAATAAAATTCCAAATCACTTTCTTGAAAATGTTTTTTTTTTCTGTATAACTTTTCCTAGGAGTTTAGATTTTTCTTGTTTTAACATTTTTTTTATTTACTAATCTTACTGAAGAATATTCACCAATACAGAAATTTTAGGTGTTACAAAACGGTCATTCCAATAAATAAATAGTAACCTTTGTAATAATTATTTAAAAATGCAAACCTATTGAGTTGTATAATTCATTGGTTTGAAACTTTGCATATGAATCTCTTAGATTTTTTTTGTTTTTAAATCACCGCTTAACCTGATGGGGTTTGGAACAAAAACAAAGGTTATCTTATTAAATTATTTATTAAACTTAAATATTAAATTATTAAATTAGTTATTAAATGAGTGGATGGATTTCATATAGAAACTTTAATAACGTCTATTAAAAAATTGCAACATTATCATTTAATGGCAAATGGCATTCGTCTCTTAGATTGTAAGCTCCCAGGATCAGGGCCCTCCTTACCCTCTTGTATTGAACTGTATTGTTGCTGTATTGTCTCCCGTTATATTGTAAAGCGCTGAGCAAACTGTTGGCGCTATATAAATCCTGTATAATAATAATGAATCACCCAATGTAATCAGTGATGGTTTTGTACTATGACTCTGCCAATCCCTCCACTGGCTTCCAATTGCCCAACGCATAAAATTCAAAATACTAACATTGACGTACAAAGCTGTTCATAACACTGCCCCAAACTACCTCACTGACCTGATATCCATCTACCACCCAAAACGTACTCTCCGCTCCTCACAAGACCTCCTACTCTCCAGTTCCCTGGTCTCCTCCTCCCATGCCCATCTCCAGGACTTCTCCAGGGCTTCCACCATCCTCTGGAACTCACTACCCCAATCCATCAGACTGTCACCTACCCTCCTCACCTTTAGGCGCACCCTGAAAACCCATATCTTCAGGGAAGCCTACCCCGCCCTCATCTAACTGTTGATCTCCTCCACTCTTCCCACCACTCCATCCCCCACAGCTATCTCCTCCTGTACCACTATCCCCTCCCTCCTAGATTGTAAGCTCCAAGGAGCAGGGCCCTCGAACCCCTTGTGTATTTTATTGTATTGTTACTGTACTGTCTCATGTATTGTCTCCCATTGTAATGTACAGCGCTGAGCGAACCGTTGGCGCTATATAAATCCTGTATAATAATAATAATAATGACGAAAACAATCATATATTTCACAGCAGGGATTTCATGTGGCTCAGCCAGTTTTTTTTCCAGGTTTTATATATATATTTCAAGGATTTTATTCAGTAAAACAAGCCAAGAGTACAGACATGTACAATGAGATTGCATATCAACTCTTAATGGCAGTATAAAAGGAAACCCACAAGAAAGCATCATGGTCTCTCACAGTAACAATAAGTAAAAACAGAGGGGGGGGGGGGCGGTGGAATCACGTAAGACCAATGTTCAGTGGAGTAAACAATCAAAATGCATTACAGAACACTCAATGGAGGATAATGAAGAAATCCTGCAACAGGTAATGATATGGCAAAACAAGCAAATCATACATAAAGAAACCAGTAAAACTCATTTGTATGAGTGGACCCCAAATAAGGGAACTGTAGAGATGAGAGGAAAAAAAAAGAAGAGTTTTTCAAAATGGGGTTGAAAATAGGCCAGAAAGCACCTCCACCTCCCCTCGGAAACAGGTTTTTTTATTTACTATTGGCTTTATTTGTTTCACAAATTTATTCTATTACACATTTGGTTTGATGCTCAACAGGGTGTTTATTTATTAGTAGTTTTCTTGGGGTCACTAGGGGGCAGCACCACACTATTCTTGAGGGATTTCAAGCTCATTCCTCAAAAACTATCAATAGGTGAAATAATTACTGCCATTCTGCTAGGTTACTTATTTTAAAAAAATACCTTTTGTATAGAACTCATGAAAACAGCAGCTTTAAAAGTGTATATTTGTGGACTGTTTGTAATAATTTTGGGTCTCGATATGTGCAAAAAAAAAAAAGATACCAGTTGATCCTAGCAGAATTCCAGAGGGATCCAGAGTTCCTGTTCTCTCTGCAGCATTTTTTGCAGTGCTATCAGCCTTGCCCGGTTTACCTCTGTGGACTATAGAACAACTCCCCCTATGGTATGGAGATCAGGAAAGAAGGAGGTGTTCTGTAATCCTAATACACTTTGCGGTTGATTTACTAAAACTGGAGAGTGCAAAATCTGGTGCAGCAGTTCATGGTAGCCAATCAGCTTCTGACTTCAGCTTGTTCCATTAAGTTTTGACAAAAAGAAAAAACCTGGAAGCTGATTGGTTTCTGTGCAGAGCTGCACCAGATTTTGCACTCTCCAGTTTTAGTAAATCAGGCCCTTTCTGTACTTGGGTGACAGCTTTGCCCTCCATAGATGCAATACAGGGGGTAAATGTTGACAATGGAGGGTGGGAAGAATGTTACTGATAGGATAAACAGGTAAAACCAAATGGGGAAAAAAAGCTGGAGAAAAGGATCCAGTCATCAAATCTAAGGATCGTTATGTTGCAATGTATTCATTTTTTAACTTGAGTTTAGATGTACTCCAAGCACTGGTTTTCAATACAGTGAATGAAGAATATTCAAAGTGTTACTAAGCCCACAAGAGTAAAACCATTCTGTATATACAGTAAAGCATGCTTGTTATACTCACTGTAGAACCTAAGGGGTTAATCATCTGCATTGTGTAAAAATGCTGCTTGATCCTGACTTCTCTGATCCTCCCCTTCTTCCAGTGTCCCCCTCTTATCGCCTGATAAAACATATCATGTGGAGAAACTCTGCACATGCTCAGTTTGGTGTGTATTGCTAGAAAGGTTTTTTTTTTTTTTTCTTGGGAGAGTGCATGTGATCAGCACAGGGCCAATAAGCACTGTCCAGACAGCGGTCACGGGTTCTGCATTCTCCTAGAGCAGAATGATAATGCATCCTACAAGCTTTAACTTGTGCTCTGCTGGACACTGATAGAAGTCACAAGACTGCTCTAACTGCTGATGAGAAAAAGTATTTAGCAGTTTATATTTACTAAAATAATTGCATTTCCATGTTCTGTGTGAGATATAGTGAATGCAGGGTCCAGGGAGACCGGATATAGTGAATGCAGGGTCCAGGGAGACCGGATATAGTGAATGCAGGGTCCAGGGAGACCGGATATAGTGAATGCAGGGTCCAGGGAGACCAGATATAGTGAATGCAGGGTCCGGGGAGACCGGATATAGTGAATGCAGGGTCCGGGGAGTCCGGATATAGTGAATGCAGGATCCGGGGAGACCAGATATAGTGAATGCAGGGTCCAGGGAGACCGGATATAGTGAATGCAGGGTCCGGGGAGTCCGGATATAGTGAATGCAGGATCCGGGGAGACCAGATATAGTGAATGCAGGGTCCGAGGAGACCGGATACAGTGAATGCAGGGTCCGGGGAGACCGGATATAGTGAATGCAGGGTCCGGGGAGACCAGATATAGTGAATGCAGGGTCCAGGGAGACCGGATATAGTGAATGCAGGGTCCAGGGAGACCGGATATAGTGAATGCAGGGTCCGGGGAGACCGGATATAGTGAATGCAGGGTCCAGGGAGACCGGATATAGTGAATGCAGGGTCCAGGGAGACCGGATATAGTGAATGCAGGGTCCAGGGAGACCGGATATAGTGAATGCAGGGTCCAGGGTTTAGTAACACTTGAAGGATAATTTACTAAAAGCAAACAGGTCAACACTATACACTATTTTATGTTTTTTTATGTGATGAGCACACATTCCACGTGTTTGCAGCAGCTCTTATTTATTTGAGTTTATTTATTGTCTCATTTGGCAGCGCAAAATTGTTATATATATTTTTAATTTACTAAAAGGCATAATTAATTAATATGGGGGATGAATTACTATAGGGGGGATGAATTACTATATGGGGGATGAATTACTATAGGGGGGATGAATTACTATATGGGGGATGAATTACTATAGGGGGGATGAATTACTATATGGGGGATGAATTACTATAGGGGGGATGAATTACTATGGGGGATGAATTACTATGGGGGATGAATTACTATATGGGGGATGAATTACTATAGGGGGGATGAATTACTATATGGGGGATGAATTACTATAGGGGGGATGAATTACTATATGGGGGATGAATTACTATAGGGGGGATGAATTACTATATGGGGGATGAATTACTATATGGGGGATGAATTACTATATGGGGGATGAATTACTATAAGGGGGATGAATTACTATGGGGGATGAATTACTAAATGGGGGATTAATTACTATGCTTACTATGGGGGAATATTACTATACTTACTATGGATGACACATACACATCATTCATCTACTCTTGGTCTGGCCCCCGGATCCAATATATGAACCCATTGCGGCCCTCAAGTCAAAAAGTTTGCCCACCCCTGCCCTAGATGTTTAATCCCTTCCCATCCAGTGGTGTCATTAGTATTAATAATTAATAATTATTATTATAATATATAATAAATAATTTGTATTATTAATTAATTATTTTTAGCACTGAGCACTGTATTAGTGTCACTGGTTCCCACAAAGTGTCAGTTAGTGTCAGTTATTGCAAACATGTCCACCGCAATATCGCAGTCCCACTATAAGTCACTGATCGCTGTCATTACTAGTAAAAAAAATTCCAGTATATGTCCCATAGTTTGCAGATGCTATAACTTTTGTGTAGACCAATCAATATCCGCTTATTGGGATTTTTTTCTACCAAAAATATTATTATTATTATACAGGATTTATATAGCGCCAACAGTTTGCTCAGCGCTTTACAATATAACAGGAGACAATACAGCAATGATACAGTTCAATACAAGAGTAGCAAAATACAAATTGACCTAAATTTATGAAGACATTTGATTTTTCAAATTTTTTTAATTGGATATGTATATAGCAGTAGACAAAACTTTATTTTTCAAAATTGATGGTCTTTTTTTGTTTATAGCGCAAAAAAAAAATGCACAGGTGATCAAATACCACAAAAAGAAAGCTCTATTGGTGGGGGGAAAAAAATAAAGTTAATTTATGTACAGCGTTGCATGACCGCGCAATTCTCAGTTGAAGTAATGCAGCACCGTCTCGAAAAAAATGGACTGGTCAGGAAGGGGAGTTAAATCTTCCAGAAGTCAAGTGGTTATATCCAAAGTGTATTGTGTTGTATAACGTAACTCAGGGGCGGACTGAGCATTTGGAAACTCAGGCACTGCCCGAGGGCCCGGGGTCAGTAGGGGGCCCCATGAGATGCCCCTGGTACCTTTTTCATAGACTTTTTTGAGTTTGGGCAAGGACACAGGGGCCCCATGATCCCCTATTGCCCAGGGGCCCAATGAGTTGTCAGTCCGCCCCTGACGTAACTATTTACACTTAAAGTGATGTTTGGCTCATGAGATACAAATTGTTAATATGCTGGTAATAGTAATTGTTGGAGTAATGTACCACGGCAGACATTTTCTACGCTGAAGTCCATTTAGAAACATTTAATTAGGGCGAAGGGAGATTTTTGGTTTTTAAATCACCCCTTAACCTGATGGGGGTTTGAAATAAAAACAAAGGTTATCTTTAGAGATGAGCGAATCGAACTAGGCGAACCGGAATTCGAGTCGAATTTCAGGAAATATTCGATTCGTGTCGAAACCGAAATTTTGCCTACTTCGGGTGCGCGAATCGAACATTTCCCGATCAGCCGGCAAAAGTGTCCCTGCAGTGAGCTCCGCTATTTCTGACAGTTCTCTGACAGAAGGAACACATGTTTAGCGGTTGAAACATTGTATCTATTAGTTTACATTTAGGATACAGATGTTTCAACCACTGTACATGTGAAGAAGTTGTGAGAGAACTGTCAGAAATAGAGGAACTCTGCACATACACTTTTTGCCGGCTTGGAATTATTCTTCTTTTCATCCTACTTCTTCTTCTTCTTCATCCTCAGAAGAAGAGGATGAGGATGAGGATGAAGAAGAAGAAGAAGAAGAAGAAGAAGAAGAAGAAGTAGGATGAAAAGAAGAATAATTCCAAGCCGGCAAAAAGTGTATGTGCAGAGTTCCTCTATTTCTGACAGTTCTCTCACAGCTTCTTCACATGTACAGCGGTTGAAACATCTGTATCCTAAATGGAAACTAATAGATACAATTTGTATCTATTAGTTTCCATTTAGGATACAGATATTTCAACCGCTGTACATGTGAAGAAGCTGTGAGAGAACTGTCAGAAATAGAGGAACTCTGCACATACACTTTTTGCCGGCTTGGAATTATTCTTCTTTTCATTCTTCTTCTTCTTCCTCATCCTCATCCTCATCCTCATCCTCTTCTTCTGAGGATGAGGATGAAGAAGAAGAAGAAGAAGAAGTAGGATGAAAAGAAGAATAATTCCAAGCCGGCAAAAAGTGTATGTGCAGAGTTCCTCTATTCTGCAGATACACTTAGAGGAGCTCTGCAGATACACTTAGAGGAGCTCTGCACATACACTTTTTGCCGGCTTGGAATTAATCTTATTTTCATCCTACTTCTTCTTCTTCTTCTTCTTCTTCTTCATCCTCATCCTCAGAAGAAGAAGAGGATGAGGATGAGGATGAAGAAGAAGAAGAAGAAGTAGGATGAAAATAAGAATAATTCCAAACCGGAAAAAAGTGTATGTGCAGAGCTCCTCTAAGTGTATCTGCAGAGCTCCTCTAAGTGTATCTGCAGAATAGAGGAACTCTGCACATACACTTTTTGCCGGAAACCGCTGTATGGAGTGAATGTCCCAGAACTGTCAGAAATAGACTATTTATGACAGTTCTGGGACATTCACTGCATACAGCTGTTTTAACCGCTGTATGGAGGGAATGTCATGGAACTGTCAGAAATAGACTATTAATGACAGTTCTGGGACTGTCCTTCAATGCAGCGGTTGAAACATTGTATGTATTTGTTTCCATAAATGGATCCATTTATGGAAACAAATACATACAATGTTTCAACCGCTGTATGGAAGGACAGTCCCACAACTGTCATTAATAGTCTATTTCTGACAGTTCCATGACATTCCCTCCATACAGCGGTTAAAACAGCTGTATGGAGTGAATGTCCCAGATCTATCAGAAATAGACTATTTATGACAGTTCTGGGACATTCACTGCATACAGCTGTTTTAACCGCTGTATGGAGGGAATGTCATGGAACTGTCAGAAATAGACTATTAATGACAGTTCTGGGACTGTCCTTCCATGCAGCGGTTGAAACATTGTATGTATTTGTTTCCATAAATGGATCCATTTATGGAAACAAATACATACAATGTTTCAACCGCTGTATGGAAGGACAGTCCCACAACTGTCATTAATAGTCTATTTCTGACAGTTCCATGACATTCCCTCCATACAGCGGTTAAAACAGCTGTATGGAGTGAATGTCCCAGATCTATCAGAAATAGACTATTTATGACAGTTCTGGGACATTCACTCCATACAGCTGTTTTAACCGCTGTATGGAGGGAATGTCATGGAACTGTCAGAAATAGACTATTAATGACAGTTCTGGGACTGTCCTTCAATGCAGCGGTTGAAACATTGTATGTATTTGTTTCCATAAATGGATCCATTTATGGAAACAAATACATACAATGTTTCAACCGCTGCATGGAAGGACAGTCCCAGAACTGTCATTAATAGTCTATTTCTGACAGTTCCATGACATTCCCTCCATACAGCGGTTAAAACAGCTGTATGGAGTGAATGTCCCAGATCTATCAGAAATAGACTATTTATGACAGTTCTGGGACATTCACTGCATACAGCTGTTTTAACCGCTGTATGGAGGGAATGTCATGGAACTGTCAGAAATAGACTATTAATGACAGTTCTGGGACTGTCCTTCAATGCAGCGGTTGAAACATTGTATGTATTTGTTTCCATAAATGGATCCATTTATGGAAACAAATACATACAATGTTTCAACCGCTGCATGGAAGGACAGTCCCAGAACTGTCATTAATAGTCTATTTCTGACAGTTCCATGACATTCCCTCCATACAGCGGTTAAAACAGCTGTATGGAGTGAATGTCCCAGATCTATCAGAAATAGACTATTTATGACAGTTCTGGGACATTCACTGCATACAGCTGTTTTAACCGCTGTATGGAGGGAATGTCATGGAACTGTCAGAAATAGACTATTAATGACAGTTCTGGGACTGTCCTTCAATGCAGCGGTTGAAACATTGTATGTATTTGTTTCCATAAATGGATCCATTTATGGAAACAAATACATACAATGTTTCAACCGCTGCATGGAAGGACAGTCCCAGAACTGTCATTAATAGTCTATTTCTGACAGTTCCATGACATTCCCTCCATACAGCGGTTAAAACAGCTGTATGGAGTGAATGTCCCAGATCTATCAGAAATAGACTATTTATGACAGTTCTGGGACATTCACTGCATACAGCTGTTTTAACCGCTGTATGGAGGGAATGTCATGGAACTGTCAGAAATAGACTATTAATGACAGTTCTGGGACTGTCCTTCAATGCAGCGGTTGAAACATTGTATGTATTTGTTTCCATAAATGGATCCATTTATGGAAACAAATACATACAATGTTTCAACCGCTGTATGGAAGGACAGTCCCACAACTGTCATTAATAGTCTATTTCTGACAGTTCCATGACATTCCCTCCATACAGCGGTTAAAACAGCTGTATGGAGTGAATGTCCCAGATCTATCAGAAATAGACTATTTATGACAGTTCTGGGACATTCACTGCATACAGCTGTTTTAACCGCTGTATGGAGGGAATGTCATGGAACTGTCAGAAATAGACTATTAATGACAGTTCTGGGACTGTCCTTCAATGCAGCGGTTGAAACATTGTATGTATTTGTTTCCATAAATGGATCCATTTATGGAAACAAATACATACAATGTTTCAACCGCTGCATGGAAGGACAGTCCCAGAACTGTCATTAATAGTCTATTTCTGACAGTTCCATGACATTCCCTCCATACAGCGGTTAAAACAGCTGTATGGAGTGAATGTCCCAGATCTATCAGAAATAGACTATTTATGACAGTTCTGGGACATTCACTGCATACAGCTGTTTTAACCGCTGTATGGAGGGAATGTCATGGAACTGTCAGAAATAGACTATTAATGACAGTTCTGGGACTGTCCTTCAATGCAGCGGTTGAAACATTGTATGTATTTGTTTCCATAAATGGATCCATTTATGGAAACAAATACATACAATGTTTCAACCGCTGCATGGAAGGACAGTCCCAGAACTGTCATTAATAGTCTATTTCTGACAGTTCCATGACATTCCCTCCATACAGCGGTTAAAACAGCTGTATGGAGTGAATGTCCCAGATCTATCAGAAATAGACTATTTATGACAGTTCTGGGACATTCACTGCATACAGCTGTTTTAACCGCTGTATGGAGGGAATGTCATGGAACTGTCAGAAATAGACTATTAATGACAGTTCTGGGACTGTCCTTCCATGCAGCGGTTGAAACATTGTATGTATTTGTTTCCATAAATGGATCCATTTATGGAAACAAATACATACAATGTTTCAACCGCTGCATGGAAGGACAGTCCCAGAACTGTCATTAATAGTCTATTTCTGACAGTTCTATGACATTCCCTCCATACAGCGGTTGAAACCGCTGTATGGAGTGAATGTCCCAGAACTGTCAGAAATAGACAGAAACTGTCACAGAACTGTCCTTCTTCTCATCCTTCTCCTTCTTCTCATCCTTCTTCTCATCCTTCTTCTCATCCTTCTCCTTCTTCTCATCCTTCTCCTTCTTCTCATCCTTCTCCTTCTGCTCATCCTTCTTCTCATCCTTCTCCTTCTTCTCATCCTTCTCCTTCTCCTTCTTCTCATCCTTCTCCTTCTCCTTCTTCTCATCCTTCTCCTTCTCATCCTTCTCCTTCTCCTTCTCATCCTTCTCCTTCTTCTCATCCTTCTCCTTCTTCTCATCCTTCTCCTTCTCCTTCTTCTCATCCTTCTCCTTCTCCTTCTCATCCTTCTCCTTCTTCTCATCCTTCTCCTTCTCCTCATCCTTTTTCTTCTCATCCTTCTCCTTCTCCTTCTTCTCATCCTTCTCCTTCTTCTCATCCTTCTCCTTCTTCTCATCCTTCTCCTTCTTCTCATCCTTCTCCTTCTTCTCCTTCTTCTCATCATTCTCCTTCTTCTCATCCTTCTCCTTCTTCTCATCCTTCTCATCCTTCTTCTCATCCTTCTTCTTCTCATCCTTCTCCTTCTTCTCATCCTTCTCCTTCTCCTTCTTCTCATCCTTCTCCTTCTTCTCATCCTTCTCCTTCTTCTCATCCTTCTCCTTCTCATCCTTCTCCTTCTTCTCTTCCTTCTCCTTCTTCTCATCCTTCTCCTTCTTCTCATCCTTCTTCTTCTCATCCTTCTCCTCCTTCTTCTCATCCTTCTTCTCATCCTTCTTCTTCTCATCCTTCTCCTTCTTCTCATCCTTCTCCTTCTCCTTCTTCTCATCCTTCTCCTTCTTCTCATCCTTCTCCTTCTTCTCATCCTTCTCCTTCTTCTCATCCTTCTCCTTCTCCTTCTTCTCTTCCTTCTCCTTCTTATCATCCTTCTCCTTCTTCTCATCATTCTCCTTCTTCTCATCCTTCTCCTTCTTCTCATCCTTCTTCTTCTCATCCTTTTCCTTCTTCTCATCCTTCTTCTTCTCATCCTTCTTCTTCTCATCCTTCTCCTTCTCATCCTTCTCTTTCTTCTCATCCTTCTCCTTCTCCTTCTTCTCATCCTTCTCCTTCTTCTCATCCTTCTCCTTCTTCTCATCCTTCTCCTTATTCTCAGCCTTCTTCTTCTCATCCTTCTCCTTCTCATCCTTCTCCTTCTCATCCTTCTCCTTCTTCTCATCCTTCTCCTTCTTCTCATCCTTCTCCTTCTCCTTCTTCTCATCCTTCTCCTTCTCCTTCTTCTCATCCTTCTCCTTCTCCTTCTTCTCATCCTTCTCCTTCTTCTCATCCTTCTCCTTCTTCTCATCCTTCTCCTTCTTCTCATCCTTCTCCTTCTTCTCATCCTTCTCCTTCTTCTCATCCTTCTCCTTCTTCTCCTTCTTCTCATCATTCTCCTTCTTCTCATCCTTCTCCTTCTTCTCATCCTTCTCATCCTTCTTCTCATCCTTCTTCTTCTCATCCTTCTCCTTCTCCTTCTTCTCATCCTTCTCCTTCTTCTCATCCTTCTCCTTCTTCTCATCCTTCTCCTTCTCATCCTTCTCCTTCTCCTTCTTCTCTTCCTTCTCCTTCTTCTCATCCTTCTCCTTCTTCTCATCCTTCTTCTTCTCATCCTTCTCCTCCTTCTTCTCATCCTTCTTCTCATCCTTCTTCTTCTCATCCTTCTCCTTCTTCTCATCCTTCTCCTTCTCCTTCTTCTCATCCTTCTCCTTCTTCTCATCCTTCTCCTTCTTCTCATCCTTCTCCTTCTTCTCATCCTTCTCCTTCTTCTCATCCTTCTCCTTCTCCTTCTTCTCTTCCTTCTCCTTCTTATCATCCTTCTCCTTCTTCTCATCATTCTCCTTCTTCTCATCCTTCTCCTTCTTCTCATCCTTCTTCTTCTCATCCTTTTCCTTCTTCTCATCCTTCTTCTTCTCATCCTTCTTCTTCTCATCCTTCTCCTTCTCATCCTTCTCTTTCTTCTCATCCTTCTCCTTCTCCTTCTTCTCATCCTTCTCCTTCTTCTCATCCTTCTCCTTCTCCTTCTTCTCATCCTTCTCCTTATTCTCAGCCTTCTTCTTCTCATCCTTCTCCTTCTCATCCTTCTCCTTCTCATCCTTCTCCTTCTTCTCATCCTTCTCCTTCTTCTCATCCTTCTCCTTCTCCTTCTTCTCATCCTTCTCCTTCTCCTTCTTCTCATCCTTCTCCTTCTCCTTCTTCTCATCCTTCTCCTTCTTCTCATCCTTCTCCTTCTTCTCACCCTTCTCCTTCTCCTTCTTCTCATCCTTCTCCTTCTCCTTCTTCTCATCCTTCTCCTTCTCCTTCTCCTTCCTCATCTCCAAGGGCATTTAAATTAAAGGTACAGTGTTCTGCACTAATTTAAAGGCTCTCTGAAGCCTAGAAACCCTTTAAATAAGTCATCTTCGTAGCGGAGAAATTCGCATCGAATCGAATTTCACACTGGAATTCGCCGAATCAGCCGAATCGAATTTTTCATTTCTTCGCTCATCTCTAGTTATCTTATTAAATTATTTATTAAATTAAATTTTAAATATTAAATTAGTTATTAAATGAGTGGATGGATTTCATATAGAAACTTCAATAACGTCTATTTAAAAATTGCAACGTTATCATTTAATGGCAAAATTCATCTCTTAGATTGTAAGCTCCCAGGATCAGGGCCCTCCTATCCCTCTTGTATTGAACTGTATTGTAGCTGTATTGTCTCCCTTTATATTGTAAAGCGCTGAGCAAACTGTTGGCACTATATAAATCCTGTATAATAATAATAATAATACTTTAAAATAACTTTTATGGCAATTACTATCCAAACCACTTTAGATTGATGGGAATTGACGCTGAATAACAAAACATTTATTTTTTCAGATGACAAATGAATCAGTCTCAAAATGCTACAATATGAAAATATTATTTTAATGTAAGGGAACTCAGGCTTTCTCTAGAAGCTTTTTTCTATATGTCAGAAATGCTGTGAGATTTCAAGTGCGAATAAGCACGTCTTTGTTTTGATTAAACCATTTTTACTTTCAAAGCCATTACCCGCATTCTTGAAGCTGTAGCCCTAAAACAGCTAGTGTTAATTTTATTGGATAAACAAACAGCTTCTGCAAGCAAAAACAAAAGGTTAATTAAACAATCAAATAAAACGCATTACCGATGCAAAATCAAAATTTTAATTTGTTTAATTTTATTTTAATTTTTTTAATTTGTATAAAGAAGAACTGAACACAAAATAGGAGTTTAAAATATTTAGAAAGCAGACGGCTATTTAAAGTAGTTAGTATAGTTATGTATTTTAAAAATAAGGGTTACAGAAAATGTTTCTTATTAACACTTTTATATCGTGAAGTCACTATTGAAAATTGTATTCTGTGGCCCTTAATATTTTTATTTTTTTTAAAAAGGCTAAATAAACAGAAAATTAAAATAAATTTGTTATATATATTTCACTTTTTCATATTTCAAGTATATTTGTAATATAAAAATGTTTAAAATACAATATCAAAACTTCCTGAAAAGTTTTTAAAAATCACAATAGTAAAATTAAATAAATAAAGGAAAAAGAAAAAAGCAGAAAGATGGATACTTAACACGAGAGTAGTAACAGAATTTTTTTAGGTAAGCTTCAAATGAAATTGTGGGAAGTTAATATACTAGAAGAGTCAATTTTATCTGGCCCAGTGAAATAAACTCCCCCAATCAACAGGAGTTTAAAATTATGTTTTTTCTCCTCTGCTGGGTATTAAAAGGCCAGATTTGCTAGGCTGGTGTGAAAATGCATCTTTAGTCACATGAAAAAAGTTAAATCAGTCGGATTTGTGTTTGTTTTAGGTACTAAATAGAAGTAATACTGTATTACTTTGCAGTATATTATTGTTACCCTGTCTTAGGATCAATTTATAAATTTCTTTCAGGGTTTCATACAGCTTTTTAATGTTTCTTGCAGCTAAATTTGCATATACCATTCGGCAACGGTGTAAGTATAAAATATTTGTTAACAATCTATAATGGTTATTTATTTATTACAGGTATTTATATAGTGCTGTCAATTTAAGTAGTGCTTTACAGATATATATATATATTTATATATATAACATATATTACATTCACATCAGTCTAACACTACAATCTAAGGTCCCTAACTTACATTCATACATACACATATTAGGGCCAATTTAGACAGGAGCTAATTAACCTCCCAGCATGTCTTTGGAGTGTGGGAAGATACTGGAGGAAACCCACGCAGGCACAGGGAGAACATGTAAACTCCAGGTAGGTGGTGCTGTGATTGGAATTTGAACCAGCGACCCTAGTACTGCCAGGCAGAAATGCTAACTATTTAGCTCCTGTGCTGCCCCATATCAGGGCAGCTCATGCTGCAGAAAGCACAAGAAGTTAGGTTCTCCCTGAATTTTTTCTCTGAAGAAGAGGGGGGAAGGACAATGACTGAAACGCGTCAGCTGGTACCAGGGGCGGACTGACAACTCATGGGGCCCCCGGGCAATAGGGGATCATGGGGCCCCTGTGTCCTTGCCCAAACTCAAAAAAAGGTACCAGGGGCATCTCATGGGGCCCCCTACTGACCCCGGGCCCTCGGGCAGTGCCTGAGTTTCCAAATGGTCAGTCCGCCCTTGGCTGGTACTATGATGTTCATTCGGACCTTATGAGTTCCATCAAGTGATAGATCCTTCAGATCCTTTACATATGATGCTGTTACACTGTTTGCTTTTGTGAATACCTACTCTTTTTATCCTTCTCCACAAGATTTTACATCCTTCATGACCAGTCCATTTCTTTGCTATTCGGCACTGCACTACTTTAACTGACAATTGCACAGTCATGCAACACTGTGCGCAAATATCAATTTTTTTCATACAAATAGAGCTTTCTGTTGGTGGTATTTGATCACCACTGGGATTTTTATGTTTTATAATATAGATGAAAATGTAAAAAAAATATATATTTTTTACTTTCTACTATAAAACATCCAATTAAAAAATCAAAAGTCAAATGTCTTCATGAATTTAGGCCAAAATGTATTCTGCTACATCTTTGGTAATAAGAAAAAAAAACTGCAAAAAGTGTATATTATTTGGTTTGCATGAGGGTTATAGCATCTACAAACTATGGGATATATACTGGAATTTTTATTTACTTATTTTTTTTATACTAGTAATAAATGTGATCAGTGACTTAATGCAGGACTGGGATCGGGTGGCGGGCAATTTGACACTAACTGACGCTGGCTGGGGGGAAGTACACTAACTGACTAACTGATACTGACATCAATAGTGAAACTAATACAGTGATCAGTGATAATAGTATACACTGACACTGTACTAATGACACTGGCTGGGAAGGAGTTAACATCTAGGGGCGATCAAAGGATTAACTGTGTGTCTAACAATGTGTAATGTGTGCAAATGTGCTGCTTTTACTAAGCGATCTTTGCAGGGAATAAAAAAAACAGCAATATTGCCTGTCATTGTAGAGAGCTCTGTGTTGTTTAATAACACAGAGCTCTCTTCCATGAATCACAGAGCCGATCAAAGGGTCCTGGCGATCAATCGTTGGCTGAGACCTGCTGATCGGCTTGTGCTGTAACAAATCACAGCACAGCGGGGATGGCGGGTGGGCAGGCCCTACCCGGAAGCACTGATCACGTACCAGATATGTAATCCAGCGCAGATCAGCTGCCCTGCTGCAATGAATGTGTGATGGGATGGTTGGCTAGTGGTTAACCCCTTCATGCCTAAGGGTAAAACAAATCTAAATGCCTAAGCACAATTTTGCAACGTTGACAAGCAGGGGTGGACTGACCATTTGGAAACTCGGGCGCTGCCCGAGGGCCCGGGGTCAGTAGGGGGCCCCATGAGATGCCCCTGGTACCTTTTTCATAGACTTTTTTGAGTTTGGGCAAGGACACAGGGGCCCCATGATCCCCTATTGCCCAGGGGCCCCATGAGTTGTCAGTCCGCCCCTGTTGACAAGTGTTAGTAAAACCGTCCATATCATCACAACTACTTTGTACATCCAGGTGAATTATACTGCGTTTTTTTCAGGAGAAATTGAACTTTCATTTGGTGGTAAATGGTAATGGATAACTTGCCCAAAATAGTAAAAAAAAAATCTTTTTTTTTAATTTAGCTGTGTGTTTCTTGTTACTACCATAACCTATCACCAAAGAACAACTCAAAATAAATTCTTCAGTTCTTGACAATCGCAGCGATACCATATATGTGGGTTATTTGTTGTTTGTACCCGTAATACAGCCCAGAAACAATAGTGCGCATTTTGTTTTTGTCTCTCTTTACCTAAAACACACTGACACTAACTGACACTGAGACCAATTTTTTTTAAACCCTGACCTCTGACCCTGACCTTTTCACCTTGACCTTTGACCCTGACCTTGACCCAAACACTTACCCTGGCACTGCACTAGATCAAACCTTGATCTAGGTATTTTTCCTTAATTTTTTATTTTATTTTTTAATATTTATTGCTTTATTTTTTTTTTTTTCTTTTACAAACATTTTTTTTCCCTCTGTGCCAGGAGTTAGGGAGACACAATGCATCTCTCTCCTCCATTCATAGAGAGAGAAAAAAACAAGGGGGCCGGGCTGCACAGTGACAATCAGAGGCTATCACAGCAATCATGTGACCCAGAATTGGAAGTCCTGGGTCCCGATCGTTAGAATGGGACCCGGTGCCCTCAGTGACACCAAGGTCTTTGTGCTGGGAGCGCGCTGTGCAAATATGCGGCCCCATAGAAAAAAGCCCAGTTCTGTGAGGCCGCATATTTGTGTTACATCAGCGTCAAGGGGTTAAATAAAGTGCTGTTGATGATGCACTAGGGCTAGGCACTTGCGTCCTTTTGTTTGATTTTGTTTGTACAGTTGTAAAATTCCTTGATCTTAAGAGGGCAGCATCGGCTTAGGCTCCATTCACACTAGGACATTTTTCAGCTCGACGAATGACGCTCAGAAATGCTCAACAAGCAAAATCCAATTAATTTCTACAGCCCTTGTTCACATATGAGCATTTCATCACCTATAACAAAACGCCTGTCGCTCAAAAAAGTACTTGCGCTACTTTTCAGGCAGAGCTGGGCGTTTTGTCCCCATAGATTTGAATGGAAAACAATTGAACAGTGGGAATGAGCATTTTTTTTCAGGCTTTTTCAGCTCATACAGAAGTTATTTCTATTTCTATTGGTCACAGCAAAAATGCTTAACCACTTGAGCTCCTGAGGATTTACCCGCCTTAATGACCAGGCCTCTTTTTGCTACTCGGCGCTGCACTAATTCAACTGATAATTGCGCGGTCATGCAATGCTGCACCCAAACGAAATTTAAGTCCTTTTTTTCACACAAATAGAGCTTTCTTTCGGTGTAATTTAATCACCTGTGCGCTTTTTATTTTTCACGCTATAAACAAAAAAACGCCAAAAATTTTGAAGAAAAACAATATTTTTTATTTTCAGCTATAAAAAATATATAGTAAACTCAAAGTTGGTTATAAATTTAGGCCAAAATGTATTCTGCTCCATGTTTTTGGTAAAAAAAATTCCAATAAGTGTATATTGATTGCTTTGTGTGGAAGTTATAGCGTCTACAAACTATGGTATAGATACTGCAATTTACGCCATTTTTCTGCTATACAGCGCTGCGCTAGTTTAACGGACAATTGCGCGGTCATGCAATATGGTACATAAATGAAATTTACATCCTTTTTTTTCCCCACAAATTGAGCTTTCTTTCGGTGGTATTTGATCGCCTGTGCGGTTTTTATTTTTTGCGCTATAAAAAAAAAAGGCTGACAATTTTGAGGAAAAAAAAAACAATATTTTGGACTTTTTGCTAAAAAACATGTCCAGTAAAAAAAAAATGCAAAAATAAAATTTAGTCATAAATTTCTGCCAAAATGTATTCTGCGACATGTCTTTGCTAAAAAAAAACCCCAATACGTGTAAATTAATTGGTTTATGTGAAAGTTATAGCGTTTACAAATGGCGGGAAAGATACTGGGATTTTTAGGGTTTTTTTTATACTAATAATGGCGGCGATCAGGGACTTATGGCAGCAACCAGCGACTTATGGCAGGACTGCGGCGGACATTCTGACATTGAGGGGTACTGACTTGGGGTCACTGACATCCCCAAAAACACTAATACAGTGATCAGTGCAAAAAAAAACAAAAAAACTGACACTGTACTAATGGCAATGGGGAGGAAGGGGTTAACTTTATTTAGCAGGGAAGGGTTATAGGAGTGAGGGGAGTGTTTTATTAGGGGGTGGGGGGGTGTACTGGGTGGGACAAGGCTGATCGAGAAAGTGAAACTATTCTTTCTCGATCAGCTCATCCTCGAGCTGACAGAGAGGTGACAGACAGCACAGCTACTGCAGCTGTGCTCTCTGTCACCGTTTACCGCCGATCGCCGGGACATAGCCGCTAATGAGCGGCTGTGACCCGGCAACTGACATCTGCGGCGGTGATCCACAGGACAAATAGGGCGACAGCGCGCCTCACACGCCCCCTATTTGTTTACAAAACATACGTTTTAAAATGTGGTTTTGCCTGTAAGTGCCGCCCTGCCGCCGTATATGTACAGTGGCTGGGCGGCATGCGGTTAAACTCCAAAGACATGCAGGTAAGTTAATTGGATCCTGTCTAAATTGTCCATAGTATATGTATGAATGTGAGTTAGGGATCATAGATTGTATGCCCCTTGAGGGTTAGGGACTGAAGTGAATGTACAATAAATACATATATATATATATATATATATATATATATATATATGTAAAGCGCTGCGTAAATTGTCAGCGCTATATAAGTACCTGAAATAAATAAATAAATGAATGAAAAAATGCCAGATAAAAACAAATCTGTTTTTGCAAATCTGCTAAAAAAAAATGGAAAAAAAACCGCTTGAAAAAAACGCCTGAAAAACATTCAGCTCAACGTGAATGGAGCCTTAAATTCTAGTCCGGGTTAAGCATTGACAGCCATCACTTGTGACAGCCTGATTTCTCTAGAATCCCCTAACGCTACAGTGTCAAGAAATTACCTTGTTTTATGTAAACCTTATAAATGGACTTATTTGCCCACTTTCGGTCTCTTAAATATACCATTGAATGTATTTTGTTATATTTGTTTGCTAAGTGAAAAAAAAAAAATACTTGCTGATCCTGCCAGAAATCCAGTGCTGTCATTTGTCCTGTGCACGCTGCAGTGTCATCTCAAGCAGTGTTGTCTTGTCTTTGTAGTCTTAGCATACTTCCTGTCCCAGGGTGACAACGCTGCTCCTCCATACATACAGTGCAGTGGAGATGTGTTGTCATCTTAGGATAGGAAATGTATTACTGCTAGGATCACAAGATGACAAAAAAGGAACCAAAGTCTGAAAAAAAAAGACTGCAGCAAAGTGAATGCAGCTGACTCTAAGGACTGGCAAGATCCATATCTTACATTCCATTCTTGGTTTTCGATACACCTTAACCACATGCCCTCTAGAGGATTTACCCCCCTTCCTGCCCAGGCCATTTTTTGCGATACGGCGCTGCGTTGCTTTAACTGACAATTGTGTGATCATGCAACACTGCACCCAAATGAAATGTATGTCCTTTTTTCCCCACAAATAGAGCTTTCTTTCGGTGGTATTTGATTGCCTGTGCGTTTTTTATTTTTTGTGCTATAAACAAAGAAAGATCGACAATTTTGAGAAAAAAACGATATTATTGACTATTTGTTATTAAACATGTCCAGTAAAAAAAATCTAATTTTGTCATAAGTTTAGGCCAAAATGTATTCTGCTCCATGTCTTTGCTAAAAAAAAAAAAATCCCAATCCCAATCCCAAAGTTATAGCGTCTACAAATGGCGGTATAGATACTGGAATTTTTTTTTTTTATATACTAGTGATGGTGACGATCAGTGGCTTATAGCGGAACTGCGGTGGGCATTCTGACACTGGGGGGGAACTAACTGTCACTGACATCCTCAGTGACACCAATACAGTGATCAGAGATATTAAAAGCACTGACACTGTACTAATGGCTTTGGACAGGAAGGGGTTAACTGTGTGCTGTTTTACTGTGTGCTGTGTGTGCTTTACACTGTAAGCACATTGCGCTGTATTGCTCTGCTATGTAGAGCCATACAAAGCAGTATGCAGGAGCTGACAGGGGAGAGATGTGTATTGTTTACATACAGGTCTCTCCCCAGTCGATGATACACAGCAGGGAATCACTGGCGGGACCCGGTGATCGACAGATGAGGCCGCCAATGGCGGTGCAGGTAGGGCGCGCAAGCCACAACCCCCTACCTGGAAATGCAAAATCACATATATATATATATATATATATATATATGTGTGTGATTTTGCGCACCCCTGCCACTCTGTAGCAGTATTTCTGATATAGGGCGGTGGGAAAGAGGTATTCCTGAGTGTAGCTCGGGGTTACTTATCAGTGGCCAAAAGTGGTAACCCCGAGCCCCACTTGGGAATACCCTGCAGTGTTGCTCTGGGATTCCCTCGATCACTTACCTTGTCCTTCGCTCCCGCGATGTGTCCCCTGCAGCGTCCCTGGCCATCTCCTCCGGCCGATGCCGGCATCTGACTTCTGGGTTCCGGCGAGTGCCGGGATGTACGGGGGACGGAACTGGCGGGAAATGTAAAAATTTGAAAAAGTGACATTCACTAATACACTAAAATCACATAGTATAACATTACTGTATCAAACCATTTCACATACATTTTGTCCCGAGTGCTTTGTCCTGTGCCCTGCCTGCATTTTTACTGTTCTTTCTGCCTGGAAACTGAGAAACGTCCATGGCGTCCAAAAAGCGTCCGTTTAGGTCAAAAACGGTTTTAGGCCATCTTTTTTATGATTATTTATTATATTATAATTTCTGACTTCATGTTTCAAATGTTATCCTACCCGGGATGTTTACTAGACTCTTGTTTGGACAGATTTCAGTGAGTTATTCCTAAAAATTACAGGCCTACAATAAAAAAAACAACATAATTCCATGCAAAAAAATTTACCGCTTTGAGCACAGAAATACTGACATAATCAGACTGCTAGGGAGGTTAATAGCACACAGGACTAGTGGGCAACTTTCTAAATTCTCAATGTTTTTTTCACGCATGACATCTATAATTTAGTATAGTAGAATTCTTAATCATTGTGAATAAAAAGGAAGTAAAAGACTTATTTACCAAAGGCAAATAGACTGTTCACTTTGCAAAAAAAAAGTTACAGTTTGCAAGGGAATTTTCTCAGGAGCTCAGTGAATGAAGTGAAGCTTTGCTGATTCCATCATCCAGTCATGTGCAAGCAAAAATACTGTTTTCTTTTATTTTCCTTGCACATGATTGGTTATTCTTTGCATCACGTTCATCAGCTTTGTTGAAAATTCTCTTTCAAATTGCAACTTTCTTTCCAAAGTGAACAGCCTACTTTCCTTAAATAAATCAACCCCCAAGTAATTACAATTTGTCCTACTGAAATAATCCGTTGACAACAACTGGCAATCCCCCCCGAATCCCATGGATCAGTTATTACTACTAAGAAGCACTAATAAAGTCAGACTATGTAAAGTCATGAAAGATTGGGCTTGCCAGCTTTTAATCCTTGACAAGTTTTTGGTGAATAGAAACAATGCGGTTGACTTACTAAAGGAGTAATGACTGTTATCTCTATCAAAGTGAATGTTCTCTTCTGTCAATAACAATTAATAGACCTCTTTGTCAGGTCATCAGGGGGAGGCCAAAAACCTGTATGGGGCCCATACACATCCCAGTTCCTTCACCATCTAGTTGGACAAGGGTAGGGCAAAAAAAAGGAAGGGGACCTATTTTTTTTATTGCCCGCGGTTAAATAGCTTCATCTGCAGGATGCTAAAGAGCATACAGATTAGTATTTGCATGGGAATTGGCCCATACACTCATGGTCTTCCAGACAGGAGAATGCCAGCCCATATTTCCTGTGTTAAAGGCTTGTATCTTTCGGCAGGCAGTTTCTCTTTTTTCACAGATTACCTAAAGCATGTAAATCCTGGTGCCTCTGCAGTCTTTTTTGTTGTGTTCACAAATATCTAACAAAAATCAGCCACTGCTGCTGATGTAATGTGTTACAAAGTTACAAGGGTTTACTAAAGACAAATATTTAATTTATATTTTTGTTTATTACAGGTACTTATATAGCGCCATCAATTTACGCAGCACTTTACACACACATATATATATATATATATACATACATATATATATATATATATATATATATATATATACATATATATATATATATATATATATATATATGTTTGTTTTAGGTACTAAATAAAAGTAATACTGCATTATTTTGCAGTACATTATTGTCACCCTGCCTTAGGATCAATTTGAAAAAAAGTTTCATACAGTTTTTTATTGTGTTTCTTGCAGCGAAATTTGCATATACCATTTGGCAATGGTGTAAGTATAAAATATTTGTTAACAATCTATAATGGTTATTTATTTATTACAGGTATTTATATAGTGTCTTCAATTTACGTAGCACTTTACATATATATATATATATATATATATATATATATATACATTTTTTTTTTACATTCACATCAGTCCTTAACCCTCAAGGGGTGTACAATCTAAGGTCCCTAACTCACATTCATACATACACATACTAGGGACAATTTAGACAGGATCCAATTAACCTACCAACGTGTCTTTGGAGTGTGGGAGGAAACCGGAGAACCCAGAGAAAACCCACGCAAACTCCAGGCAGGTGATGCCATGGTTGGAATTCGATAGACTGCAGTTTGCAAGCTTGGTTGCACTCATTTTCCCCACAGCTCAGTGAATGTGTTGTGTTCCGTCATCCTATCATGTGTAAGTAAAAATGCACTGTCTTTACTTTTTATGTATAATATATTTCTTTTGAGAATATAAGGAATTTAGAATACGTCCAAACATTCTTCTGTACAAAAACGTGGAATGATATTAATTCACATTGCCTACTGGCCCATGTTGATATATGAAATAATCAATTAATCTGTTTTGATACCGGAAGAAAAGTAGCTCTTGAACACAAGTAATGCCACATTCAGGTATATCAAATAAATTATTCTATTTCAGAATCCCAGCAATAAAAAAGGGATTTTATTGGCTTGAAAAGGGTCCGTTTTATCTGCTTTGTCCCAATGGCTTAAACTTATTAATGACTCCCTCCCTCTATATAGGCTCAATTTTGGATTGTGACAAAAAAACTAAATTGTTTGATAAAGTTCGGGGCTGGTGGATCTTTAGTCCACTGGATCTCTAAATCCAGACTATTAAGACTTGCTTTATTACTATTTATGAATACCATACAATTTTGAACTGCTACTGCTACCCTGTTACTTGAGTAATTTTCTACTTCTGTATGTGTTGGCATTTACCATTTTATGAGACCTATGAGACCCTGCGAGGTTACTTGTTGGATTGTTGATAATTTAACTTTTTTTTTCTTTTTGGGCCTTGTGAGGTTTTATTTTTGTACGTGTAATTGTGCAAATTCAATAAATATATCTTAAAAAAAGTATAAGAGCAGCACCGATTAGGTGTCTCCGATTCGGCAGAGTCAACATCTCCACAAATTATCAAAACCAGTGAGTACTAAAAAAGTTAGAAAAGCAGTAAAAGAGAAATAAAGGAAAGCAAAGAAGAGAGAAGATAGAGTCTTGGAGCTCAGAAAAATGAAGAGCAAAAGTTAAGAGAGGGTACAAGAGAAGGAGTGTTAGGAGATTTAACTCCCCACAATGTCAGATCTGACAGTGAAAATGCTAGCACTTTGTCGACCAATAGTTTACAGGTTAGCAGGAGTTTTGATGTTGTCATCAGAGTAAAAAATTATATCCCAGTAAAACTACTTTCGGGAAAAAGCCGCCTCCCTGACCTCAATGGTTACAGTCAGGCTTTCCATTTGTTTAACCTCGTTGATCCGGGAGAACCATTGAGACAGCTGGGGGGAATCCGGCTGGCACCATGTCCCCGTGTTGAAAGCCTTTGCTGTGTTGATCAAGGTACTGATCAGCGAATACTTTTTTTTTCTTTCCTTGCACTTGATTGATCATTCTTTACAAAGTAACGTTTCACCACATTCACTAAGGGAAAAATAAGTGTAACTGCACTTGTAAAGTGCACAGTCTATTTGTCTTTAGTAAAGACTGACAACTAAGGGAGAAGAAACTAACAAAATGCTGTCACTCACTGGAAGTGCTTTTTAAGGGCTCATGTACACTGCAGTTCCTAAACTGACGTTCAGGAGCAGTTCAGCGCTTTTTTCAGCAGCCCCTGAACTCTCCCTAATGTTTTCCTATATGTCCATGTACACATAGTTGTTTACAGTCATTTTTTTTAATGCACCAAACTTGCATTCAGGAGTAGATTTGACCGGTGTTTCAAACACCAAATGCTTGTAAACGCGTCTAAACGCGGTTAACTGTGTTTATTAGCATTTGCGTTTAGAAGCGTTTTTTAACTGTTCCATATCCAGATGCTGTCCAGGGCCTTTTTTCATCATCAGAAATGCATGCAAAGCATTTTCCAGGTACTCAAATGGACCCGGTACACCAGCGCAGTCAGTTCAAGGTTTCGCGTGAAGGAAAAAATGGCAGAACGTGCTGCATTATGCTCATGATGGGATCCATAGTGAATACAACTAGAAAAGACAGGTCATCTCAACACATACTGCTCTCTCTGCTTCTACTCTCTCTATTTCTCAGAAATAGTTAATTATTTACTATTTTTCAGTGCATTTTGGGCATTTGGGAGGGTCTCCTGAGGTTATCTTTTAAAAACGCTTCTAAATGCAAACGCTTCTAAATTCGGTATGCAAACACGGCTAAACTGATTTTTTTAACCTACGTTTTCCAGCAGTCAGTTTCCATCGTTCAGAAGTGCTTTCCAAACGCCCCGTGTACATGAGCCCTAATGCAAAAAAAATTAATCCATTTTATTTTGTAATTTTTTCAAGTAGACTTGCAAGGTTGCTGAAAGGTCCCGATTAATCATTTATGTACCACCCTTATCTCCTCTGGTGCTGTAATAAATAAATGTTACAAGCAAGGTAAAATATATTAGGTAAACAATATAGTGGTATGGCGATTCTGTCTGCTTGGCATGTTGCACAAGGAAAATCATTGGGTCCAAAAGCTACAGGTGGGCACATATACTGTACATTGTAGAAGCAAGGCGCAAGTCAGTCTATCAAATTGAGATAGATCAAGTAAAACTTGAGGTTGTAGCCCCTCTTCACTTTGCTAAGAAAAATGTGTGACCTCATTGTAGAGATTCTGTTTCTTAGGTGTCCTTGTAACCACATAGTAAATAATGGACGTGAACAGAGGAGAGCTTGCTACAAAAGTCTATCCCACATGAAGGACTTTTTGAAATGTTTCATGGTTCGGAGCATCATCCACCTGTTCAGGGCAGGAGCAGTGGATGTTAATAAAATCACAACAGAATGCACTAAAGGTCTTGTGTTAAAGCTTGATAGACTAGTGTCTTCTGACAGCCCAAAAGACTTCAAAAAGTCATTCAAGTGAGATGTACTTTTGTACCTAACACATCAAAGAATGTACCTTCTGAAGAGTGCTCCCTTTGTCGCTATCAGAGGTAGCAGCCTAGGTCCACCCATACTATATTTCAATCATTGATCTGCTTCTTTGAAGGAAGAATCACTTTATGACACAGCCAACTGAACCGATCATTGATCAATTTTTACTTCTATTGGTCAAGCGCTATCACGCACATATTATGGTAGCCACACAAAATTAGGGCAAATCTTCCCATCAGAGAACCAAAGGCCAATCAAAAAAAGTTTTAGTTGCATTTCCATATTGGATAGAACAATGTAGGGCTAGCCAAAAATGTTGTACTTGGCTAAATCTACTTTTGTCTACCAGGGATATATGCAGCAAGGGTTCTTCTCTGCCTTTGTGCACCTCACTGATTTGATATTATTCCATTAAAACTGTATGTGTCATGTGATGGACATCTTTGAGCTTTTAGCCAAATTCAGAAGATCATCATAGGGTTGGGATTTGTAGGACACCATGGAGATTTTTTGTTCTCTTCTGGGTTGCAATCTGTTTTATTAATTTTATAGAATGTGCAAAAGTGGGTACAAAAAAGGGACCCATGTATTGTCAAATATAACATTATAAAGAAGACATATAAAAGATATAACAAGAATATCATGCGCAGGCATAACAGAGAGAGCGTCAAAAAAATATAGAAGTCTGATCTTTGGTAAGAGATATCTCTACATCAAGCAATAACAACCCAAGGGACACATATTCGGACAGGCAAATGAAATCAAACAAATTAAACAGGCATGCTATCAGATTAAAACTTGCCCTAGATGGTATAGAGAAACAATTACACAGATACCTCCTGGTTGTCCAGGACAAAATATTCATGATGTATATAATCTGGACATCTCAATAGATCAAGAAGGTAGCAAAAGAATTGGAACAGAAAAAGGGGAACAAAGGTCAAGAGCAGTCAAGGTAGCCTCACCTCCAGCTTTTGGAGTTCTTCTGAAAAATGAACTGAACCTGACAAAAATGAATATCACGTTTTCTGTGATATCCTAGACCCAATTTAATGTTTCTCTCCTAATAAGGTTTTCTACAAAAACAGCATGGGGTGCAGGTAGCCCACCATCACCACTATACATTATGAAGGGGACAGCATTACTGTTTGCTGTTTAGGTATTTCTGTAAAGGTCCCAATGCTAATATTCCTGTAAGGTGGCCATATACATACAGATAGCAACAAGTGATGGGTCTGATTTAGGGCATTTACAGAATGGTGTGTTATAGTAATGCATGTACCACAACATGCTTTATTGTGTGTTGTGAAGCTCTGCATTACCACAGTCTGGTGATTTTGAATGAAAAATAGTAGTAATTGCTTCTCCTTAAATTATTTTCACCACAGTGTGCCCCAACCCATATTGTGCTAGATAGCACTCTGCTGCGCAGGTGTACTCTGTAGATGCCTTGGGGGGCACCCCCTCAAAATGAAGTCCACTGCAACGCATTGCAGCATAGTGGATACAATACCATGTATTGCAATAATGAGCTCCTTTTCCCATGTGTTCATGCAATGTGATGGTGTAAATGAGTCCTCAAAGTACATGTAATCCCTTACTGAAACATATTTAGATTGCTAAAGCACCTATAACTTCATCAATTTAGTAACAGGTATCAGCCTGATCACCAGTGGATGGCACCCATATCTCTTTTTATAACCTCATAATCACCAAATATTTCAGAAAATGAATCTCTTTATCTATCTCACCATAAAGGTGGCCATCGCCAGAGCCTGGAACTCTTCTTCTCTGTTCCATAAGCAGGACAAATGTAAGTTATCTTGGATCATGGTCAATGAGAAACTTAACTCAAAATCCAGTGATAAATTGGAAGTCTTTGAAGGGACCTGGTCCCCTTGGATTACATTTAACTCAAAAACAGAAATGCCCCGGGAGGTGGGGAGGTGGACCACACCTACTCCTCTCCCTCCCTCCCTCATCCAACCCAACCCTCAACACTTTCTCTTTTTTTATTTACCTGTCTATCTCATTTCTTTCTTTGCTTTTTTTTTAATCCACGGACCTTTGCATTACAAAAAAGAAATAATGTTGCATAATTTGGTTGGATTTTGACATGTTGGGCCAGAAAGCCACTGTTTTTTATATATTCTGGGGTCACTTTTAAAGTGTACAAAATTATTGCAACCACTCAGAATTGTATTGTACCACATTACATCATGTACCTTTTGTGAAAGTAACAAAAATTATTAAAGATCTTAAAAGCAGGCTATAATTATGTATGTATTTCATTTGTTCAATAACTGTTTGTGTACCTTTTTTCTTGACATTTTCATTGTGTAAATATTACAGGGATGGGGAGGGGTACTTTTTGGACAAAGAGTACAACTGGTTTAAGAGACGTGAAAGTGTCCATCTAATTCAAACTAGAACAACTATCCCTAAACAGAGGTGGGGGCCTTCAAAACCATTTGTCTTCCTGTCTTCCTCATATAATGCTGTTTTAACATCTCTGCTTTGGCGATTTGACAACAATTCAGGACTTTAAGCCATGTAAATCAAGGAATTAACACCTGACTTCCTGACACTAAGGATGGGATTATGTAACTAGAACAGGAGGATGGTTCCACAACTTTCACACCTCCCATCCTGTTCTTGGACAATCAACATTCACACATTTCCTGGTTATTGGATTAATGTGCCAGTGCTAATTGTGTGGACATAAATGCTTGGGTATGTACATCGCACCCGAAGGAGTGGCTTGGATAATCTAAGAAACATTTTCAACCTTTACAGAACAAGACCAGTTAAATGTGACTCAATACTACAACTGCAGATATGCCATAACCTGGATAAATTGGATCCTTCAAGACTGTGTAAGCTTGTTGTTGCTGCATAAATGACTTGATGACTTTTTACTGATGAGTTCACTTTAAT
Organism: Staurois parvus; assembly: GCF_062004578.1. NCBI lineage: Eukaryota > Metazoa > Chordata > Amphibia > Anura > Ranidae > Staurois > Staurois parvus. The sequence goes on along the minus strand of NW_028317991.1, from coordinate 7,323,779 downwards.
GGTAGGTTTCTCTGTTTCCTGTAGATTTATCTGATCTGATCTTGAATAATGTGATAATTAGTGGATGCTATTAAGTGCTAAAGAACTCAAGTTTTCAGGCTATGAATCAATATAAACAAGTAACCCACCACCACCACCACTCTTTAAAATTTCCAGCAGGATAATGGATAGGCAGTTCAAGCAGTGTGACTCATTTTAACAGTTTGATTCTGGAATCATCTCACTTATCATGATGTTTTCTCTCATGCATCAGTAAAAAGTCAACCTTGCTGTTCTCTGAATGACTTTACGAACATTAAAGTATTTCAAGATGAATAGGTTGATTATTTTAGATTGCCGTTAACAAAAATAAATATATTCCTTGAGTGTAATTCCTCTTGTGTTTAAAGCCTAACTCCCTGCTTACTTTCACTTTAAATAGTTTCTTTAGGCCAAGCTGGCCCAAAGAAACTATTTCCTTTACTAATAGATGCAGCTGTTTTCAGCACTGTATACACATAGGTGTCCGTTTATGACACAGAGAATAGCTGCGATTCAGAGGATCGCAGCTATTCTCTGGTCATTCACAGTTTATGACACTCAGGAGATCAGCGGAGAACATGTTCAGGCCTTCACTGGAGATCTGTGTTCTCCCTCCAGATTCTCCAGCCCAGAGCTGGAGAATCGGAGGGATCACAAACTAAGCAGCGATAATTTACCTCTGCTTAGTAACTGATCTTTTACTGTAATCTCACGAGATTATAGTAAAATCAGCCGTTCTCCAGCGTTTGTAGACCGTTCTCCAGCGTTTGGAGACCGCTCTCCCTTCGTTCGGGGAACTGCTTCATAAAAAGCATTCACAGGAGAACTGTATTCTCCGAGAATGCTGGAGAACTGAGCAGTGATCCATTACCGCTGGTTCATAAACGGACACTTTTATGTCGCTTCAACAACATACCAAGCTGTGTTCCAACATCAGTACAGGGTATTCCCACCCGCTGCCGGAACAAAGTTGGACTGAGCCCTGCTCAGCCATTTAGAGGAGGCCTTGTAATTTAACAATGAATGCAAGACGTCCTCTGACTGGCTGAGGTAGAGAACATGACATCATTTGCTGCCTCTCCACTTTAGCCAATCGGAGGAAGCCTTGTTTTTACTGTTAAAAATACAAGGTTTCCAATGAATGGCTGAGTAGTGCATTTTGTTCTGACAACTGAATGGAAATCTCCATACCAATGCCATTACTCAGTGCTGCATAGGGTGTGTAGCTGATGTTACATACAGATTATACAGCACTGACAGCACCTGCAACAATTAGTAAAGGAAATAATTCTATTCAATTATTAGAAATAAATTAAATTAATTAATTACTATTCAGAGTGAAAGTAAACATGGAGTAAAGCTTTAACTTGCTTAAAATGGTTGTAAAGGCTCAAGGTTCTATGCATGAAGGTAAAAAACTTTCTGTGTGCAGCATCCCCCCCAGCCCCCTGTAATACTCACCTAAACCCCCTCTCGATCCAGCGATGTGCACTGGAGTCACGGCTATTCTGGGACTCCCTCTTCTCATTGGCTTAGTCAGCAGCTGGAGCCAGTGTCAATCACAGCAAGTGAGGCAATGAGAAGAGAGAGAAGGTGGGGCCGAGCCATGGATCCATGTGTGAATGGACACCCAAGGCAGCGGGTCCCCACATAGCTAGCTGCTTGCTGTGGGGGCACCCGACTGGAGGAAGGAGCCAGGAGAGCCTGCGGGGACCCAAGAAGAGGAGGATCTTGGCTGCTCTGTGCAAAACCACTGCACCAAGTGGGTAAATATTGTAGCAATCATGCACACAGAGATGGATGGGAACCTCAATTTTGGCAAAGGACCGTCCATCTTGTGTAATTATCTCTCTCTCACTCTTTCCTCATCCCCCTCCCTTTCTGTTGAGTGACATGTGGTCGGTGTGTGTTATTAGAGATCACAGGCAGCAAAGCTCAGTGGGATGGCGTCAGGACTATAATGGAGCTGGGGCCTAGCTGTCTGTTAGCTGTGCAATCTGGGATATCGTAAAAGTGTAAACCAAGTCCCTCACTGAACGTCAAAAGACCTTCCAAGGGGTTGTAAAAACAGACTTACTTTTAAAAACTCACTTTTTCATATAAGTTGATATCTTCACGTAGGACATAATTACCTAAACATGGAGCCCATATTCGGACGGCTCAGTTTGAGACCATTCTCCTGGTATGTTGCACCCCTTATCTGACACATACAAAAGAGCAGAAAATTGTATCTCCTAAACCATTCAAGTAAATATGTCATATTTCATATGTAGACATTCAGCAGACAATTCTGCATATTAATCTACCCATGGGTGGAATGTTACATGTACCTAGGAAAAGTTATAGACCATAACATAAGCTACGAGGGATTTTTGTTCTAGCTTGGGTCTCCACCCCAACACCCCTCCCCAAATGAGGCAATTTGTTCTCTGCTGTAAGGAGACACCCTGCTGAGATCCTAGAAAAAGGCTGCTATGCTTGGAGTTGAGTAGTGGGTGAGAGTTGAAGAGTCTCCCTTTAACATCGAAACTAACAGCGGGAGATCAAAGCATCCTTTTGGCTCTGAAACTTGGAAGCTGCTTAACCCAGGGCATGTGGCAAGTACTTTAACCCTTTAACTCTCTGTTATCTCTTTGCTATGCTATTGTTCTCTGTGTATTTATATATATATATATATATATATATATATATATATATATATTGGCTACATCTTTTTCTGTAAATATTTTTTATTGCACCCTTTTGACCTTTTAGTAATAAATCTTACTTTCTGAAAGTGTTGAACTGTTTCTAACGCCTTTAATGCAAACTACGAATTCCTGCCGCTGAAGAGCGCTACTGTGTGTGTTTAAACTTCGGTATATCTCTGCCTGCGGTGACAGTGGTATACCGATGATTATTTAAACATCATAGTGTATTGCTAATATTGCCGAGTTTCCTCTTTCTCTGTACAAAAAGGAAGTGGTGGCAGTGTGAAGGGTTAATTGCGTAATTAACCTGACCCAGTAACAATCTCTCTCAGGCTACAAGTACACAGATCGTAGTCCATTAGCTGAAAAAACTTTGTGCAGGGTGCAGCTGGGCGTGGTATTGTTACGCATGTGACAGAGCGGTTTTAGATTGGCTAGTCCTTCGGTCACGAGTTTGGTGAGAAGGGCTGGGGTCTGACGCCGCGATCATCACAAATATAGATATGATTCTTATTTTTTTTTTTTTAAACTATACCTTTAGAATCCCTTTAACAAATATCTAAAAACAAAAACAAAACTTATTTTTTATCTTTGAATAAAGTATAAACAGTCTAACCAATTGACCTCCGAGAGATTTTACCCCCTTTATGACCAGACCATTTTTTTTGCTATTCAGCACTGTGCTACTTTTAACTGGCAATTGTGCAGTTATGCAACACTGTACCCAAATGAAATGTATCTATTTTTTCACACAAATATAGCTTTCTTTTTGGTGGTATTTGATCACCGCTGTGTTTTTTTTCATTATTATATAAATGAAAAAAAAATATTTTTCTTCTTTCTGTTATAAAATAAGTCTAATAAAAAAATTAAAAAATCAAATGTCTTCATAAATTGAAGTCTGAAAGCTGAAAATTGGCCTGGGCACAAAGGGGGTGAAAGTGCCCGGTAGGCAAATGGTTAAATAAGACCTTTCCCTTTCCTATTCTATTTGGGATAGGAAGTGGACATAAATCTTCCCAAAAGGGTCACAAACAACAAGAAAAACCCTTTTTCAGTCTAGGCAAGATTTAAAATTTGTTTTGATTGGCATTTTACTTTAAGGGGTAGGAATATATTTGGTATTGGTGTTGCCAGGTGTGATAAATTAGTTTTTCGGGTGTGATAGTTTTGTGCTGAAAAAACACATGTGGTGTAAGTGTCTATGCCAAATACATCACGATGATGAAAATGTTCTCTCCTACAAGTTGTTGGTGCCAAAAAATTGTGTGCCCAAAACAACGGCTCTAAGATGGAGATTAATTATGGAATACTAGCTCTGTGTGCTAGTGCTATTACCTGCTTGTGCCAGTCTGTACTGTTTGGTGTAGTGACAGGGACTCTTCCATAATATATAGTGACCGTATGACAAAGCCGTCATTTTGACATTTTTTATTACTGTACTTGAAAACAGTTTCGTATAAAGCTGGAATTTCTCTTTAAAACATATAAATGGTAACTGGATGATATTTTGTTTGTAGAAGCACGGTATACCATGAAAAACTTTTTTAAAAAATATTGTTTTCACATTTTTTCACCATTTTATTTATTACAGGTACTTAGTGCTCTCGATTTAGGCAGCACTTTACATATATATTGTACATTCGCATCAGTCCCTGCCCTCAAGGAGCGTACAATCTAAGGTCCCTAACTCACATTCATACATTCACATACTAGGGACAATTTAGAAAGGAGCCAATTAACTTACCAGCATGTTTTTTGGAGTGTGGGAGGAAACCGGAGTATCCAAAGGAAACCCAGGCAGGCAAAGGAAGAACATGCAAACTCCAGGCAGGGAGTGCCGTGGTTGGGATTCAAACCAAGGAACCTAGTACTGCCAGGCAGAAATGTTAACCATTTAGCCACTGTGCTTTACATCTCTGGGCTGCTGATGCCCCTCCAGCCTCTTTAAAGCAGAGCTCCACCCAAAAGGGAAAGTTCCGCTTTAACTCTTTGTCCCCCGCTCACTGTTAAGGATCGGCACTTTTGGGGAGCAGGTACCCGAATTTGACAGGTACCTGCTCACAATTCCTCTGTGATTGCCTAGGCGATTGGCAGCGGACGTTGTCCCCCCCCCTCTCTCCCCGTAGTTTTCTGGGACACGTGACAGGTCCCAGAAGACTACGGGACCATTCACAAGGTGCAGAGCTACTCGCTCATGAGCGGTGGGCACCCGGCTCTGAAGCCGCAAGCTGTCACAGCTGGGTGCCCACACTGAAGATGCCGGAGCCAGGGAGAGAATACGGCCTGTGAAACCAGCCGTGGTGAGGACATCGCTGGACCGAGGGACAGGTAAGTGTCCGTATTTTAAAAGTCAGCAGCTACAGTTTTTGTAGCTGCGACTTTTACACCCCGGTCACATCAAAGCCGATTTTGAAATCGTGCAACTTACAGTGCAGTCGCACAATTTCAAAGTCGGGTAACTTGGCGATTTGAGGTGTTATTTGAGGTGACACAGATGTCTATGCAAATCGCACCAAAAGTAGTGCAAGCACTACTTTAGAAATCGGAGCTGCTCTGAAACCGCACCGATATGACCACTCTAATAGTGGACAAAAGGGTGTGACTTGGCATGCGATTTGCAAATCGCATGCCAAGTCACACCCAATGTGACCAGGGTGTTTTGTTTTTTTTTCAGCTGGAACTCCGCTTTAAGCCACTTCCCATCTAAATGCAGGTGCATGCCATTGCTCAGTGACATCAGCATAGCATGCCTGCACCAGCACAGGCACTCCACCAGAAGAACATGTGACGGGTGACAACAGGGGAGAGTGATCAGGAGATGTGGACAAAATGTTGTCACCCTATAATAAGAAGTGCCTGAACAAGGACAAGGGAGTGTCTGAACAAGGTATTATTTTAATGAAAGATTCAGGTTAAAAAATAAAAAAGATTGAAAATAATATAAAATTATATTTTATAAGTGTTCATAAACTCTATTTTGGTATTTTTACCTACAGGTAAGTTTACAATAAAGCTAAAATGAATATCACTGTTGAGGAGATATTCTAGTGAGTGGCAGTGGCTCTGAAGGAACGGAATACCTGTGCTGATCCTTCAGAGCTCTGTGCTGCGGCCGTGACTCCCACATGCATGTGCAGGGGTGACATCATCACGGCTCGGCCATTCAAGAGGCTGCAGCCCTAGAACTTGGAAGGAAGACCGGGTGAAGATGGAAGCCTCTGCAGTGGTGACAGCCTGCCGCTGGAGGGCTTCTTTTCAAGGTAAGTGTCACATAATGTAGTTTGCAATGCATACTTGCACATTATGACATTACCTTGCAGGAGGAAATTTTTTTTATTAACGTAACTACCGCTTTAACATATTAAAATTCTATTAACGTATAAAAATGTAAAGGGGTGGATTTACTAACGGCAAATTAGACTGTGCACTCTGCAAGTGCAGTTGCTCCAGAGCTTAGTAAATGAGGGGAAGCTCTGCAAACTTCCATCATCCAATCACGTGCAAGCAGGGGCGGACTGACAATTCATGGGGCCCCCGGGCAATAGGGGATCATGGGGCCCCTGTGTCCGTGCCCAAACTCAAAAAAGCCTATGAAAAAGGTACCAGGGGCATCTCATGGGGCCCCTTACTGACCCCGGGCCCTCGGGCAGTGCCCAAGTTTCAAAATGGTCAGTCCGCCCCTGCGTGTAAGCTGAAATGTTGCTTTTGGGTATTCTTTGTAATATGTGGCTCTCGAGCAACTGCACGTGCAGAGTGCACAGTCTGCTGGTCTTTAGTAAATCAACCGCAAAGTGTATGTAAAATACCAACAATACATTTCTCTTGTTTGCTCCCTTTTGGTCTTGTAACTATACCATACAAATGTTTTATTAGAGCTGTTCCGCAAGTACAGCAAAAAAACAAAAAGCTGTTTATCCAGCCAGAAATCTTGTGAGCTGATGATTTCCTGTACTCTCTTCCTCTGGGCTGTTATCAGTTAGCATTGCCCCATGCTATCTTTGTGGGCTTCAAATCACCCCCCTCCAATGTTATAGAGAAGAGATGGAAATGTTTATGTAGTCCTAACCAGGGGCAGACTGACCATTCGAGCATTCGGGCACTGCCATGAGATGCCCCTGGTACCTTTCATTGGCTTTTTCATAGGCTTTTTTGGGTGTGGGCGAGGACACAGGGGCCCCATGATCCCCTCTTGCCCAGAGGCCCCATGAGTTGTCAGTCTGCCCCTGGTCCTAACACACTATGGGGTTGAATTGCGAAAACTGGAGAATACAAAATCTGGTTCAGCTTTGCATGGTAGCCAATCAGCTTCTGACTTCAGCTTGTTCAATTAAAGTGTTACTAAACCCACAACAGTAAAATCAGTCTGTATATGCAGTAAAGCATGCTTGTTATACTCACTGTGGAACCTAAGGGGTTAATCCTCTGCATTGTGTAAAAAGGCTGTTTGATCCTGTCTTTTCTGATCCTCCCCTTGTTGAAATGACCACCTGATACAGACTGAATCCTTAGTCACATGCACATGGTCAGTTTGGTGTGTATTACTAGAGTTATTTTTTTTTCCTCGGGAGAGTGCATGTGATCAGCACAGGGCCAATCAGCATTGTCCAGACAGAGGGTCAGGGGTTCTGCATCCTCCTAGAGCAGAAAGAAAACGCCTCCTACAAGCTTTAACCAGTGCTCTGCTGAAGGCACAAGACTGCCCTAACTGCTGATGAGAAAAGGTATTTAGCAGTTTATATTTACTAAACTAATTGCATTTCCATGTTCTATGTACTGTGGGAGACCTAATATAGTGAATGCAGGGTCCGGGGAGACCAGATATAGTGAATGCAGGGTCCGGGGAGACCAGGTATAGTGAATGCAGGGTCCGGGGAGACCAGATATAGTGAATGCAGGGTCCGGAGAGACCAGATATAGTGAATGCAGGGTCAGGGGAGACCAGATATAGTGAATGCAGGGTCCTGGGAGACCAGATATAGTGAATGCAGGGTCAGGGGAGACCAGATATAGTGAATGCAGGGTCCTGGGAGACCAGATATAGTGAATGCAGGGTCCGGGGAGAGCAGATATAGTGAATGCAGGGTCAGGGGAGACCAGATATAGTGAATGCAGGGTCCGGGGTTTAGTAACACTTTAAGCTTTGACAATAAAACCTGGAAGCTCATTGGTTTCTATGCAGAGCTGCACCAGATTTTGCACTCACCAATTTTAGTAAATTAACCCCTGTCCAGGGGTGGACTGAGCATTTGGAAACTCGGGCACTGCCCGAGGGCCCGGGGTCAGTAGGGGGCCCCATGAGATGCCCCTGGTACCTTTTTCATAGGCTTTTTTGAGTTTGGGCAAGGACACAGGGGCCCCATGATCCCCTATTGCCCCAGGGCCCCATGAGTTGTCAGTCCACCCCTGCCCCTGTCAGTCGTAGGGTGACAATGCTGCTCAGTATGGTTTTCCCCCTAGGACAGGAAGTGTGTTAATGGCAGGAAACCAAGAGGAAAAAATGTGAAAAGCAATAAAATAAAACAAATGCAGTCACCACATCTAAACACCAGTAAGCTGCAATATTATCAATTTTTGTTCTTGGGTTTAGATACACAGTAAGATTCTACTAAGTGAGTTTACATATACTTTAGATGCATAAACACAGGATCACAAGGGGTTAATGTGAATGCACATATGTGTTAATATAAGTAACCCTTCTTAATCTAGGGCCATACCAAGGTCACACATGGTTGCACAACAATCAGTATGCCATACACATAATGTTTTGTTTATTATTATTGATAATTATGTGCTGGGCGTTTCCTGAGCAGAAATACAAAATTCCACCATGAATTCTTTTTTTACCCTGTCAATAGATCTTCCTGGAGTGATGGATTTCAGAGCTGTGTTCTGTTCTGTTCAAGAAGTTTTTACAGCTCAATAGAACATTGGAAAACGTCCAGCGAATGTTGAGATCAACCGATCGTACAAGTACCAGGACACCATACACAGGGCAGGAAAACAGATGTTAAAATATTTCCTGGTCACAAAATTTTAAATACACTTAATTACAAATTAAAGTATTTTAATTTATGTTCACTTTGAGGATTTTTTGGATTTTCTGTGCAAAATAACTGTAATTTCCCTAAAATTTTAGTAAAAATTGGGAGATATTGGCCAAATTTTGCCATTTTGGGAACATGCATTAGAATTAATGGAGAGAATAAAATTCTGATTTTATTTTTTTTTCCTTTAGGGTGCAATGGACTTAAATGACTCCTGAGGGTCACATGCACTTCCATTCAACTATCATGGATCCAGCCTTGAGCCAAAAAAATTAACCCCCATTATCCTAATTTTTTTTACAGAAAGAAGAAAATGGCCAAAAAATGAAACTAACAATCAAATACAAAAAAAAGAAGAAAAAAAAAGACAAAGCGCAATTAATGAAATTAACAACCCTAAATAAACCCCCTCCCAAAAACTCTCTCATTTAAATTTAGCCCAAGCAGCTCAGTGAATGAAAATAAGAATTTTCATTTTAGTGAAATTTCGCCAACAAGGAAATTTATAATTTCACTGAAATCACTTCTCTTCTTCCGGCTTACTATAAAAAATACATGAATGTACAAATAGTACATATACTGATATACTGTATATATATATATATATATATATATATGTATGTTTGTGTATAAATATAAAATATTTTATATATACATATATATATACTAACATACACTTCTATAAATATATATATATATATATATATATATATATATATATATATATATATATATATATATATAAATTTATTTTTTGTATTTATTTATTTTGGATTTTCTTTTATTTATCCACTTGGATAATTTTGAATCATTCCTGTTTTGGAACTACACACTTCAGCAACACCTGCTTGCGGCATGCTGGTTCTTGTAGTTCCTCTAGATCTGTTTCAATAAATCCAGTAGTTAGGTCCAGTAAATATATAACTCGATATTTTTTTTCTTAGCTCTGTAGCAGAAACGTTCTCATGTAATCATTAAACTGGACAAGAGACACTTGGGAGTATTATTGCTTGGCCTTTATCTGAGCTCTGCTGCTGGGATGTGTAGTTTCAAGTCATTCCTAACACCAGATACACCAGTAACTATTGTAATCATCATCAAAAAGTTCTGGAAAAAGGAGAAAAATAAGATGAATTTATTAAACAATGAAAATATTAACTTACATGGTCTGTAGAGTAGATAATATCAGGAGTCATATTTAGAAACAGTGAATGTGACATTCACCAAATATTCTCTGCAGGTGATTCTGGTGTATGTGTTTTAAATTAGTGGGAATGATTAACCACATGTGAATGTTTGGTGGTTGTCACAATCATCCCTCCATGTGGTTTTTTTTGTGCTTTTAATATTTTCTTTTAAAAAAGTACCTTTTTGTAAAAAAAAACACAAAGAAAAACACTAAGTTTAAAATAAATTCACAATCAAGACTTAACATTTTAGAACATATATAGTAATGAAAGTCTTGAAACTGTCATCCACTATAGAAAGTACGAAGTGCATAATATTAGCGATCATGATCTCCAAAATAGCAGAATTCTACCTCGGGAAATCATTGTATCAGGGCTCTCTGACATCTTAAACCCCTCTCAGATGATAGGTGAATATTATATGAACTAACAAACTTTAAAATACCCAAAATTATCCCAATCATCGGTCGGGGGTCTGGTTAGTTTTATACGATCAATCCTAGGCGTTAGTTTTTTTATTCCCAAATGCGACAAATGCACAAATCGGTTGCAGTAGGAGAAAATCGCACAGAAGAGTGAGCGATCAGCTCCAGCTCAGGTAGGAATATTACAGTCGGATTTGTAGCACAGGACATCGTGATCTGTGAAGAGCTTCCAGTCTCGGTGGTGTTCTCACACCTGGGATGATAAAGGGGAAATGACAGAAATATCACTCTACAGTGCTGCCGGTATGAACAGTCCTCTATGGGAAGGGGGGGGGGGGGTCCTGTTGCTTCAACATGTCTATGTCCAATATTGTGAATATTTCCAATATATGATCTCCAATATTTCTGGTAATATTAGAAGAAGAGTCAATGTTCATGTATGGATTGTCTATATTGTATGGAATGTCTATATTGTATTTTATATTTTAATCAAATTTACCTGAATAGCCAGAAACTAGAGATGGCGCCACTGCATGCCATGTCTTCACCTGACCACACCACATCTGTTTATTTCTTATTGATACTGTGAAGCAATGAACTGAATACTGATCAACAGAAAGTAAGACAAAGATATGGGAAAATCAGAGAGAAGGAAAGAAAGAAAGAAAGAAAGAAAGAAAGAAAGAAAGAAAGAAAGAAAGAAAGAAAGAAAGAAAGAAAGAAAGAAAGAAAGAAGGAAGAAAGAAAGAAAGAAAGAAAGAAAGAAAGAAAGAAAGAAAGAAAGAAAGAAAGAAAGAAAGAAAGAAAGGGGTTGGAGGGGAAGAAAAGTAAGACAAAGATATGGGAAAATCAGAGAGAAGGAAAGAAAGAAAGAAAGAAAGAAAGAAAGAAAGAAGGAAAGGAAGGGGTTGGAGGGGGAAGAGGGGAAGAAAGATGGGACGTATTTGTTAATATATTTTTCTAATTCTACATTTATCTCACACCGATCAATCTATCTAGCTATACATCACCCCCTGTATATGCTGCTTTATTGACTTTTAATGAAAGAAAGAAAGAAAGAAAGAAAGAAAGAAAGAAAGAAAGAAAGAAAGAAAGAAAGAAAGAAAGAAAGAAAATGAAAGGATGCGCAGGAAGGAAAATGGGATGGATTTATTTCGATCTTTTTTTAATTCTTCATTTACGTCCCCCTCTCCCCCCCCCCCCTACATTTATGTATCCCTTTATTATCTATCTCTGCTATCAAGAAACAAAGAAGAAAATATACATTTATTTTTATATCTGTCTAATTCTCCATGCATCATACATAAATAGATCTCTCTCTCTCTCTCTCTCTCTCTCTCTCTCTCTCTCTCTCTCTCCATCTATCCATCTATTTATCGATCTATCTATATATCTCTGCTATTTATACATCTCCCCCCTCTATATAGACAGATATATAGAATGTAGCTATGTATTTGTATATCTATTTAATGTATCCATTTATCTCACATAGATCTATTTACCTATTCTCTCTCTCTCTCTCTCTCTCTCTCTCTCTCTCTCTCTCTCTCTCTCTCTCTCTCTCTCTCTCTCTCTCTTTCTTTCTATCTGTCTATCTATCTATCTCTGCTGTTTATACATCGAGAGAGAGAGAGAGAGAGAGAGAGAGAGAGAGAGAGAGAATAGGTAAATAGATCTATGTGAGATAAATGGATACATTAAATAGATATACAAATACATAGCTACATTCTATATATCTGTCTATATAGAGGGGGGAGATGTATAAATAGCAGAGATATGTAGATAGATCGATAAATAGATAGATACATAGATAGATAGATAGATAGATAGATAGATAGATAGATATGTATTTGTTTATCCATTTAATTTATCCATGTATCTTACATAGATCTATTTACCTATTTCTATCTATCTATCTATCTATCTATCTATCTATCTATCTATCTCTGCTATTTCTACATCTCTCTCCTCTCTATAGACAGATATATAGAATGTAGATATGTATTCGTATATCTATTTAATGTATCCATTTATCTCACATATGTCTATGTCTGCCATTTATACATCTCTCTCCTTTCTATAGACAATAGATATGTATTTGTATATCATAGTGATTCTCCATGTATCTCCCACAGATCTTTCTCTCCATGTTCCCAGTTATCTCTCCATCCCTGTAACTCACATCAATCTATCTATGCACAGCTCCATCCCCCCACCCCCAATGTACAGATAGTTCCATCGTTCTATGAATGGGTTAATGCCCTCTGTAGTGTGACGTGTCTAATATGATGGATGTCCCCCTCCATCTCCCCTCCCCCTCCCATGGACAGGACTGACATTGTACCCTGAGTGTAGATCCACCTATCTATATACTCGTCTATACAGTATGTAATGGATGTGGGCCCCGTGCAATCTGCAGATCAGTTAACCCGTGGTGTGCCTGGCTGTCCTCTGCCGGTCAGGTCACCCTGCCTCCCCTGTGCTGTGTATTAGGAGACGTCACTCAGCGGGGGCCCTCTCCTCTCCTCTCCCAGCCGGCCCACTGCCCTGCCAGCCTCCTTCCCTGCAGTCTGTTTGACATCGGTCGGCCGGGCTCTGTGCACACTGAGGAGCTGTGTCCAGCCGGGAGGAGCTGACTGCACTACCTGCACTGCACAGCACCCGGGGCTCGGGCGTCACTGCCCAGCAACAGAGCCGGATATCCACCAAGTCATGGACGGCTGAGCATGGAGTCGCCTCCGCATTCCTCCACATCTGGAACACGACTTTCTTAAGTCGCAGTTGGGGGAAAAAGTGGCAGTTGTACACACCTTTCCATCGCCAGACCTGATCTGATCCTTCCGTCCTCTGGTTGATTTTTAAACCTTTTACATCTGAACAAGTGGAGGTTCCATCTGTGCACCGATCTGAGTCCCTGGGAGATGTGATCGATGGTCGGGGTTGTGTCGTCAAATGTGTGCCGTGCTGAGCAGGTTAGAGGGGGCCGGTGATTATGTCAGAGCTGCTGGAGCCACCGAACAGTAGTCACCATGAAGGAGAAATCTAAAAATGCGGCCAAGACCCGCCGGGAGAAGGAGAATGGAGAGTTCTATGAGCTGGCCAAACTACTACCCCTACCATCCGCCATCACCTCCCAGCTGGACAAAGCCTCCATCATCCGACTCACCACCAGCTACCTGAAGATGAGGGCTGTCTTCCCGGACGGTGAGTCCCACCGTGCTCCTCCTGGGGGGCACTGCAGAATCCCCAAAAAAACTAAGAAAAACATTATACACACATTTATATATAAATCTTTAACATATACATATATATATATGTATACAATCTTTAAAAAATAAATACAATTATATATATATGATTATAATTATTATTTATATAAATATATATATATTATAAAAAAAATATATATATATATATATACATAATATTTTATACTTATACACACACACATATATATATATATATATATTTATATATATATATATAATTATAAATATATATATATATATATTATTTAATATTTACACACACACACACACATATATATATATATATATATATATATATATATATATATATACTCTCAGGGGCTGAATTACTAAAGAACTAGACAGATATACTGATCAATGGAATTGATAGGACCCCACCAGTTGACGTGGACGCTAATATTAAAGAATCTCAACTGAATTTAGAAATGTATGGAAACAATGGACTTTTCATCAACAACCACAAAATTGTATATATATATATATATATATATATATATATATATATATATATATATATATAATATTATATTTATATACACACACACATATACACACTCAGGAGCCGAATTACTGAAGAACTAGACTAAGTTGAAGTAGGCACAGGTGTGCAAAAAAAAGAAAAAACATTTCAATTGAATTTAGAAACATAAGGATATCTACATGTATACCTATGTAACATGTTTACTAAAGGGATTGAGAATCTTCTTCCAATAATGGAGAGAAGATTCACATAAATATCCGATCGTTCTAAAGGCAAATTCCTTTTTGTTTATTTTCATCTGCATATAAGTGAACATAGAGTGAAGACTTTCAACTTCTTTTGTAAATAAGCCTGATTGCATTTGTAATAATGTGTGCATGGAACTTGTCAGACTGAGGTGGGCACAGGTATTCTTCGATTGAATTTTTGAAATATAGGGGAAAATGAACCTGTTGATACCCACATGTGCAAGTGCAACTATTTTCTTCATTGCCTAAAAATATTAATAAAAATTGTGCATACTATTTTTCTCTGTTTCTGAATTTCACTTAAAGGAGTTGAGGATCTTCTCGATAAATGGAGTTGCTTCAATTATACAATGGAGTGAAAAGCAAATTCGTGGTTCTTTCATCTGCACACCATGGGGTGTTCTCAGTAAATGCAGATTCAATTATTGAGTGAAGATTATTACCTTCCTTAGTAAATCAGCCTGAATATTTTACTATTTCAACGTTTATATACACATACGCATGTTTTTTCATATATATATGTATATATATATATATATATATATATATATATATATATAATGCCCTCATACATACACTCAGAGATACTCTGTATGTGTGTGTATGCGTATATATAGATATATGTAAGATCCCCACATAGTAGTTCCACCATACTTCCATATATATATATATATTTGTATGTGTATATATGTGTGTGTGTTTGAAAAGACTGATAAATGGATTACGGTACTTTGATACTTTGAGGTATCTTCATATATATTATATATGATATACTCGATGATGTCAGCCTGTGTATGTATGCAATATATATGCATTTACACGTGTGATTACAAGTATGTATACATGTAAGTGTGTAATAAAATTCACGTGTGTGTATGAATGTGTCCTATATAATTGAATGTGTCAGTGAAAACTTGATGTTCTGTATATATGGGTACAATCAAACCTATATCCATTTATATGTGAGTGTACAGTATATGCTGTAATCACACGCACGTTTGTACGTTTTATTAACATTACTTATGGAATGATGACAGTTTATCGGTAAAGATTTTATATCCACCATGGAAAGCTTACATTAGATCAATATATTTTATATAACTAGTATAAACTAGAGACAACATATGAGGACTCGGAACATGCATTTTTATACAAGGGGCTCCTTTTACACGTACAGATAATTAGATAAGGGAAAGTTTTCATTTTTATACAATCTGCGTTGAAATTCTTTAATATAGAGATACCCACAATATTATTCAGATCGTTTATTAAGGTACAGTAACTGATTTCATTTTCTGTTTGCTTTATCATGGTGATAGAGAGGGAGCTAAATTTCCCCAACATTTCTATATTTCTAGGTTTGTGTGTATATATAGACAGACAACATGGGGGATCTTAGAGCCAAAGAACATGGGGGATATAATAATGATATATGAATGTATATAGCCAGAGAACATGGGGGATCTAATTATATAAATGTATATAGCCAGATGAAATAAATGTATATAGCCAGAGAACATGGGGGATCTAATTATATAAATGTATATAGCCAGATGAAATAAATGTATATAGCCAGAGAACATGGGGGATCTAATTATATAAATGTATATAGAAAGAAAACATGGGGGATCTAATGATACAAATGTATTTAGCCAAATGCAATTAATGTATATATAGCCAGAGAATAGGAGAGATCTAATAATATAAATGTATATAGAAAAAAAAAATAGGGGATCTAATGATATAAATCTATATCGCCAGATTAAATAAATGTATATAGCCAGAGAACATGGGGGATCTAATGATATAAATGTATATAGAAAAAGAACATGGGGGATCTAATGCTAAAAATGTATATAAACAGAGAAGATGGGGGATCTAATAATATAAATGTATATAGAAAGAGAACACGGGGAACTAATTATGTAAATATGTGAACGTTGAAAACATTGGGGAGGTCTAATGTTATAAATTGGTTTAGGCAGAAAATATAGGGGATCCAATTATAAATGTATATAGACAGAGAACATGGGGATCTGATCATATAAATACGAGAAGACTGAGAACATTGAGGTTTTAATTATATATATGTCTTTAGACTGAAAATATAAGAGATCTAATGATATAAATGAATTAGACAGAGAACACAGAGGGTATAAATATATAAATGTAGACCGAGAACATGGGATCTAATAATAAATATATTGCATATTGGCAGAGAATTTGAGGGAGGATGCAATAATATACATGTATATAGGCACAGGACACGAGGGATCTAATGATATAAATGTATGTAGACAGAGAACATGGGGATAAATGTATAGATAGAGAAAAGGATTGGGGGGGGGGGGGGTTAAATAGAGAATATAGGGGTATGTGGACAGAGACCAGGGGGGATCCAATGATATACACCCATATAATCAGAGAGTCTTATTATATAAATGTATAGGTACAGAAAATAGGGTATCCAATTATATAAATGCATATAGACAGAGACCATGGATATCTAATGATATATATGTATATATACTGAGAACATGGGTGGGGGGGGTAACAATATAAATGTATATATAGAGACCATGTGGGGTACAATGATATAATTAATATAGACAGTGAACATGATTATCTAATTATATATATATGTACATATACTGAGAACATGGGGGATCCAATGATATAAATTTATAGAGGCAGAGAACATAAGGTAATCTCATTAAATATATGTATCCACAGAGACAAAAAGGGAATCTCATCATATAAATGTATATAGGCAGGGAACATGGGGAATTCAATGATATACACTAATATCGACAGAGAACATGTGGGGGGGGGGGGGGGTATTGATATAAATGTATAGACAGAAATTATGGGGGATCTCCTGAGATACATGTATATACACAGAGAACACGGGGATCTAATAATATATAATAATATAAATGAATATAGAGAAGGAACAGGGGGATCTACTGATATATAGAGAGAGAATAGGGAGGGATCTGATTTTATTATTGTATATATGCTGACACCTGGTCTATCAAAATCGAATCAATTATAATAATGAGCAGTAATCAGACAGTTTTTAAACATAACTGGGTATGATATCTCCATGTGGCATGTTGGTATTTTAATGATTGGCGATTTCATGTTTGTGTTCCTATCTCTCTTGTTCAGTTTAATTATCAACCGTGGCGAAAATACCGCCTTCTACAGAGGGAATGGCGAGACTCTGGTTTATTATCATTAAAGCAAATCATTAATCAGCAGACAAAGGATTACTGCAGTTATAAGCGACCTGTCCCTTATAGCATCATATACAGGCAGAGCCCATCGGTGACACTGCGGAGGGCAGAGAGAAGAGATGATGGTGATGATGATGAAGAATAATTCACATTGTTGTTCGAAGTTGACCGGGTCTAGTTCAAGTCCAGGGCCAGATTAGTCACTTACACTAACAATTACTACAACCTGCCAATGAGCTGTAATTATTCTGATAGGTGTGTGGATGGATATGGAACAGAGATAAATGCGTACAAATAAAATAACCCTGCACCACAGTTAAAGCTATGAATTTATTTTTTAAAGAAATAAATATTAAATATTATAAATATTAAACATATATATATATATATATATATATATATATATATATATATATATATATATATATATATATATAGACACACACATACACATATATCGTGTTGAAATAAAATGACCCTTTTTCATAATTGACTAGTGATGAAAAAATAGTGTCTCTCTCTCTCTCTCTCCCCCCCCTCTCTTTCTCTCTCTTTTATTTTCCTCAAAATAGTATCAACTGCGGTAGAAGGTTTATTTTTTCAATGTATATTCTGTCTATCTATCTATCTATCCATCCATCCATCCATCCATCCATCCATCCATCCATCCATCTATCTATCTATCTATCTATCTATCTATCTATCTATCTATCTATCTATCTATCTATCTATCTATCTATCTATCTATCTGTCACAACTAAAAATGCGTTGAATAAAATAATCCTCTAACACAGCTAAATCTACTTTGGGTAAACTTGTATAGTGTTATATATCCCCTAATATAGACAGTATTATCTTCTATACAACAGATTCAGGTAATCTTAGTTGTAAAAACAGAAGGTCCCTGTATAAAGTGACTGATAAATCCCTCTGGATAACAACACTTATAAATACCTGAATCTCCCTACAACATAATAAATGTAAAGTGTTTTATCTATAGTAAATGCAGTTAATCCTTGTATAGTATTTTCTAAACATGTAATGGATGCGTCTGTTCCCTGTAAAGGAATGGTCTGTATCTGCTGTCTATTTGTAGTGTGGTTGAAGATTAGATCGTCTGTTTTGTGCTGGTGGAATCGCTGTCCCTGGTACAGTCCCTGCTGTGAGTGACAGAGGAGTGACTATCATTATTGTCCTGAGCTCCAGACTGACTGTAATACATCTGAGATCCCCCTCTCTCTCCCCACCTTCCATATCTCTATGCCAGCCAACCTTCCCTCTGCTCCTCCGCTATCTCAGGATGGAGGGCACTGACATGATCTGGTTGGCACTTCTTCCCAAAATGAGATGGGACTTCTCATGGCAGTTGTGTGGCACTCTTTTTACTGAATTCCATTAATAAAATAGGAGCCCTAGCTACATTATTCCCTGGAAAAAAACTGTCATTCCCATCCCAGCTATTAAATAGATATTTCCTCAGTTCTAGAAATTAAATGACAGTCCCTAGTAAATGCACACACACACACACATATATGTATATGTGTATATATATATATATATATATATATATATATATATATATATGAATAATTTTTATTTTCCCCTTGAATCCTTCCTACGAACTGGAAGTTCAGTCCTAGCTATTATATATGCATTATTTTCTGAATGCTACAAGTGCTCTGGCATATAATTTATGAATCCTACTTATGAACTGGGAGTCCTAGCTATTATACATATATTATTTCCTGAATCCTGCCAACGCACTGGCAGTCTTATGTATTATATACATTATTTTCTGAATTCTACAAATCAACTAGGAGCTCCAGCTATTATATATCATGTCTGAATCCTACAAATGAACTGAGAGTACTAGCTAATATATACATTATTTCCTGAATCTTACAAAATGAACTGGGGGTCCCAGCTATAGTATACATTATTTGCTGAATCCTACAAAAAAACTGGGGATCCCAGCTATTATATACATTATTTCCTGAATCTTACAAAAAACTGGGGATCCCAGCTATTATATACATTATTTCCTGAATCTTACAAAAAACTGGGGATCCCAGCTATTATATACATTATTTCCTGAATCTTACAAAAAACTGGGAATCCCAGCTATAGTATACATTATTTCCTGAATCTTACAAAAACTAGGGATCCCAGCTATTATATACATATCCCGAATTCTACCAACAAATTGGGGATCCCAGCTATTATATACATTATTTCATGAATTCTGAAAATTCACCTGAAATTCAAGCTATTATATACATATCCCGAATTCTACCAACAAATTGGGGATCCCAGCTATAGTATACATTATTTCCTGAATCTTACAAAAAACTGGGGATCCCAGCTATAGTATACATTATTTCCTGAATCTTACAAAAACTGGGGATCTCAGCTATTATATACATATCCCGAATTCTACCAACAAATTGGGGATCCCAGCTATTATATACATTATTTCATGAATTCTGAAAATTCACCTGAAATTCAAGCTATTATATACATTTTCCCTGAATCTCACAAATGAACCGACAGTCCCAACTAATATATATACATTATTTTCGGAATCTCACAATTAAAATGGGAGTCCTAGGCCCTATTTTTTTTTCTGAATCCCACAAAAGGGAATCCCATTATTGCTCAAATCCTACAAAAAAAACTGGCAGTCCCAGCTATTATAAGCATACACTAAGAGATGGGAAATGGCAGTATTTACCAGCAGTAATATATAGGTAAAATAAAAGCATTCCTTTTTGTGTCTTCATGTATTTGTATATTAGTTTATATGAAAATTAATCAATATATTAGCACCCTTAGACTGTCTGTCCTACCGTTGGGAATCGGGATTAGATAAAAGAACATTGTGTTTTGCGAAGTGTTTTCATAAAAAGTCTTGCGGTTGTAACAAATGTATCCAAATAAAAACATAATGTATTTGGCCCACCACGTGCCGAATAAAGATAGATTGAGATGATTATTTATGGTATAAATGATTCTCCACTTAAAGAGTTTACAATTTAATGTTCCTGACAGTATATATATATATATATACTGTGGGGGAAACTTACTAAAAAGCTGATTGGTTTCTGTGCAGATGTGCAGCAGCAGATTTTGCGCGCTCCAATTTTAGTAAATCTCCCCCAGTGTGTGTAATATGTTACCCAGTTCTATATTTTTTGTTCTGTGTAGCTCCCTATACGATCCCTGTAAGTATTGCTGTCACATTGTATGGTGTGCTCCCCTGTCTCTGTCAAACTGGTTTCTTGTCCCATTCTTAGTAGCAGTCCCCATCCATTGTAATATTCATAGACAGATCTATATGGATATACCAGAGAAAAAAAAAGTGACTTCTGGAGAGTTTTCTGTGATATGTTCGACCAACTTAAATTGCTATTAAATCGATAATATCGAAATATAATTAATTTTAGTAACACAAATATATGGGGAATGACTGAAGACTAGAACTATATAATGTCCACTATTGGGGTCTCTTGGCGTGTAGTTCATATTAACATACACCTATAACTATATATATGTTAGAATAGAGGTGTGTGGGGGGAATGTGGGGCAGAGAGAGAGGATAGAGAGGGGGAAGAGGGAACGAAGAATTGGTGGGGGAGGTAGAAAGGGGGAGAGAGTAAGGTAGAGGGGGGGGGGGGGGAGACAGAGGGGATTTGAGAGAGGTTTTTTTTTTTTTGGGGGGGGGGGTAAAATAGAGAGAGAAAAAAAATGGGAGAGAGATGACCCCAAATTACTTATTACCAGGATACTTTCCTATTTATTATTGTTCTTTGCATAGAATAGGTTTCTACTGTGTGTACAGTTACAGTACATAGCATTATGAATACTGTATATCATATAATTATATATTATGGTGTGAGTGATGGGTGCAATGGAGGACACACACTGTCCCTGTCACATACACATTACCAGCATGGCTACACATAGACGTTACTCATAAATCTGTATCACCCATTATACACAAACCATAATATAATACAGACCTTTTTATGCTCTGCACTCCCTATACCATCCTTATTATTCCGGCTACACTGAGAGAGAAGGGAACATTCCAACTGTGCCTTAACCTAAATAACAATAAAAACAACAATAATAATAACGATATTAAAATATAAATATAATAACAAAAACAACAATAATAACAAAGATAATAATAATATTAAAATATAATTGTAATAATAAAAACAACAGTAATATTAGTAATCTTAATAATAATAGTAATAATAATAATAATAATAATAATAATAATAAAATGTAATTATAACAACAAAAGCAATAATAACAACAACGATAATAATAATAATATTAAAATATAATAATAACAGTAGTAATAATAACAATAATAATAATATAACATAATTATGACAACAACAATAATAACAACAATGATAAAATAATAATAATAATAATATTCATCATCATGCCTCTATTCCATAAAGGATACTTTAATCGTTTGAAGATGGGTTTATTTTAAAAAAAAAAAGCGTGTAATGTTTCCTCTGTAAACCTTCAGATTTATAGTTGATTCTATTTATTGTATAATATACCACTTGATTGTATAAAATAATATTTAAGTCAGGGTTTTGCTATTCACGGAAAAAACGTTTCGAGTATTTTCATAACATGTCTTGTGGTTATAGCAATGAATAAAAGTACGAAGTGACAGTATTTAAAGTGAACTTATACATACTATAATATTTAGATATTGACGAATCTCAAAGTACAAAGGGCATAGACGTGAGTCACTGCACCAAAGGAGCTTGCAATCTAATGTTCCCTCTACAGTAATTTAACATAAGGTCAGCTCTCCATAGAAACCAATATTTGCACTAGTATGTCCTAAAGATAAAAGCACTCATGTATTTGATTAGTATTTCTTTCTGTGGTATGCATTAGTATTTTTTCAAACATAATAAAACCCTTGAAATCAAGCAATGTTTGCAGTTGTACGCAGGAGCTTGCAATTCAGAAATGGCCAATAAAGAATCCACTTGCTGAAAAAACTTTGAAGCCTGGAATTAGCTTTTTTTCCCAATGATTTGAGTGATGGTAGTAGTTGTAGGGAGGTAAAGTACATGTCCAATGTTTAGTTACAAAAGCACAGCAAGCAGCAAGGGCTCCTGTGTGGGGAATGGTCCTTTGTTGCTGGGAAGAGTCCATTTATTTCCCGCTGCCTTGGAACTACAACCGCCAGCATCCTGTGCCAATCCTAACCTTTGATTTCGATGTCCCAACCCCATCGCTTTAATTCTAATTTTGAAATTTTAAAATGGATGAATTGACAATTGTAACATGTATGCTAGTGACTTTGATCAGATGCAATCAGAATTTCCATTGGAGTCAAATAGAATATTGGTCAGATGGGTGGAAACATTTTTTTTCCTATGTAATGCATGTATTTTGGTTATTGGTGTTATGAGCATATGTTAAGTAAGTTGACAGTGGGGGATATTTACTAAAACTGAAGAGTGCAAAATCTGGTGCAGCTCTACATAGAAGCCAATCAGCTCCTAACTTCAGCTTGTTCAATTAAGCGTTGACAATAAAACCTGAAAGCTGGTTGGTTTCTCTGCAGAAATGCACTAGACTTTGCAACTTCCAGGTTTAGTAAATGACCCCCTGTGTGCCTGTGTGTGGCGTTACCATTTTTTATACAAATGTTTAATAATCAAACTGAAAAGGTAGATGTGTGATCAGGGGCGGAGTGACAACTCATGGGGCCCCCGGGCAATAGAGGATCATGAGGCCCCTGTGTCCTTGCCCAAATTTAAAAAAGCCTATGAAAAAGGTACCAGGGGCATCTCATGGGGCCCCCTACTGACCCCGGGCCCTAGGGCAGTGCCCGAGTTTCCAAATGGTCAGTCCGCCCCTGTGTGTGATAATAAAAGAGAATAACAAGTTTTCATATACATTCTGGTAAACATTGGCAGCACAGTGGCTGAATGGTTAGCACTTCCGGCTGGCAGTACTAGGGTCGTTGGTTCGAATCCCAGCCACGGCACCACCTGCCTGGAGTTTGCATGTTCTCCCGCTGCCTGCCTGGATTTCCTGTGAGTTTTTTCCCATACTCCAAAGACATGCTGGTAGGTTAATTGGCCCCTGTCTAAATTGGCCCCAGTATGTATGTAGGAATGTGAGTTAGGGACCTTAGATTAAAAGCTCCTGATGTGAATGTACAGCGCTGCGTAAATTGATGGCACTATCTAAGTACTTGTAATAAATAATAAAATAAATAAACAGAAGTTGGAATGTGTATGGATTGGTAGAAAATGCTCAAACCTACAGCTGAGTGGCATTAGGACCTCATTCACTTGTCCGTAAATTTTTTTTACTGATCATTAGGCAAGGAACAAAAGTTCTTGCGTAAATGATCAGTAAATAGATCTGTTTTAGAAAGCATAAAAATTGTCCTTTTCTTTTTTCTCCATGATATACGCATTTCCTTAGACGCAGATTTTTGGAATTTGTGCTACAGATCTGAACTCGGTGCATGTTTACACACCTGTCTGAATGTCTCCATTGAAAACAATGCAGCTGTATTTAGATTTGTAAATATAAAATGGATGTAAATATTTTTTTTAATGACTGTTTCAATGAGGTGTAGTAGTGCCAACAGCAGCACCGCTTTGTAGGTGGTTTGATGAAGAAATGTTTAATTTTGTATTTGTGTACTTGTTTTTTTGGATTTTTAAAAAAAAGCATATTTTCTATTTTTGGGGGGGAACAGTAAATATTTCAGTCAAGTTTTCATTTTTGGGACCTTGTCCGGGAGATTGTACAATACATCCTGTCCATGTTATGGTTATTACTAAACAATTGGAGCACAGTGGCTTAGTGGTTAGCACGTCTTCCTGGCAGTACTAGGGTCGTCAGTCCAAATCCCAACCACGGCACCACCTGCCTGGAGTTTGCATGTTCTCCCTGTGCCTGCGTGGGTTTCCTCTGGGTACTCCAAAGACATGCTGGTAGGTTAATTGGCTCCTGTCTAAATTGGCCCTAGTATGTACATGTATGAATGTGAGTTAGGGACCTTAGATTGTATGCTCCTTGAAGGTTAGGGACTGATGTGAATGTACAATATATATATATGTAAAGCGCTGCGTAAATTGACGGCGCTATATAAGTACCTGAAATAAATAAATAAGACATAGTATTAATTAACTGACAGAGCGTCTGACCTTTCTCCATTTTACTATAGTCTGTAATCTCCCCATTAGAGACACTATGGGGTTGATTTACTTAAACAGAAAAGAGCAAAATCTGTTAGCCAATCAGCTTCTAACTTTAGCTTGTTTAATTAAAGAGACATTAAATCTTCCTTTTTTTTTTAAACTAAACTAACAAACATGGTATACTTATTTGCTCTGTGCAATGTTTTTTGCACAGAGCAGCCTGGGTTCCCTTTCTGGGGTTCCGCACCAGTGCTCCAGGCTCCTCCTCTTCAGCGGGTGCCCCCATGAAAAGCCACTTTCTATGGGGGCACCCATGCAGGTTCGCTCCCCAGCTGCCATGTCTGCATCCATTGACACAGAGCCGGTGACTCTGTCCCGCTGCCTCTGGCTCTGCACAGCATTTGATTGACAGCAGCGGGAGCCAATGGCACCTGCTGCTATCAATCTGCCCAGGGAGGATGGATACAGCAGCAGGAGCTGCTGCTCTCGTGCACATGGCTGGATCGGATCGGGCTCAGGTAAGTATAAGGGGGGGGGATGGGGGGGGGGGATCCTGCAGTATGGAAGGTTTTGCAACCTAATGCATAGAATGCTGTAAAGTGAAAAACCTTAAGGCTTTAGAACCACTTTAATCTTTGCCAATAAAACCTGGAAGCTGGTTGGTTTCTATGCACAATTGCACCAGATTTTGTACTCTCCAGTTTTAGTAAATCAACCCCAATGCATCGTTTTCTGCCCAGACAGGAAGTGAAGGGAAATCACATCAATCACTGGAATTAAGCTGAGCATATATTATACAATGAGATTGTACAATCTCATTATGTTTACCAAAACTGTGTAATATAAGAACAAACCTAAACAATCCATTTGATTTGTATCATAATCCAGCAGGCCCTTGATCTACATTGCTGATGGTAGACCTAAAACGGGGATATCTGCTTGCTGACTGTGCACTGGATATACTGCTAGAATGTGGGCCGGGGTACAGAATCATGCATATATGTGATTCTGCTATTCCAGGTAGGGGGAGCGCACACCCGCCTGCCTTCCTGGCTGTGCTGTCACTGGTTCCAGCACAAGCCAATCAGCAGGCCCCAACCATGATTCATGGCTGGGACCCGCCGATCAGTTCAGAGAGTGGCAGGAGAGAGATCTGTGTTGCTAAAAAACACAGATCTCTCTACTGACAGCAGGCATGTGACCGTTTTTGTCTCCCTGAAAAGCAGGGAATAAAAATCGGTATATCGCTTAATAAAAAATCAGCACATGGTGAACACATGAACACTTTCTGGGCACACAGTTAACCCTTTGATTAACCCAGATGTTAACCCCTTCCTACCCAGTATCCTTAGTATGGTGGTGGTGTGTTTTTTTTTAGCATTGATCACTGTATTAGTGTCACTGGTGATGGCAGTGGCAGTTAGTCAGTTCTCACTCAGTTAGTGTCAGATTGCCTTCCGTACTATTACAGTCTCATTATAAGTCACTGATCGCCGCCACAACTAGCATAAAAAAAAAAGATAAATACAAATTCCAATAGTTTGTAGATGCTATAACTTTCACGCTAACCAATCAATACACAATTATAGTAGGGTTGTTGGTTCAAATCCCAACCTTGGCACCACCTGCCTGGAGTTTGCATGTTCTCCCTATGCCTGTGTGGGTTTCCTCCGGGTACTCCAGTTTCCTCCAACACTCCAAAGACATGCTGGTATGTTAATTGGCTCCTGTCTAAACTGGCCCTAGTATGTGTATGTATTAATGTGAGTTAGGGACCTTAGATTGTAAGCCCCTTGAGGGTTAGGGACTGATGTGAATGTTCAATATATATGTAAAGCGCTGCGCAAATTGATGGCGCTATATAAGTACCTGAAATAAATGGGATTCTTTTTTTTACCAAAGACATGTAGCATAATACATTTTAGTCTACATTTACAAAGAAATTTGTTTTTTTTCTTTTTTTTGTTACATATGTTTTATAGCAGAAAATAAACAATATTTTTTTTTAATTTTCGGTCTTGTTTTGTTTATATAATGAAAAATAAAAAAACCCCAGTGGTGATCAAATACCACCAAAAGAAAGCTATATTCCTGTGAAAAAAGATATACATTTAATTAACAGTATTGCATGACCGTCAGATATAGTAGCGCAGTACTAAATAGCAAAAAATGGCCTGGTCATTGAGGCGGTAAAATCTTTGGTGCGGTGCATTATATAGTAGTTTAATGTGTTATTATACCAATATATATATATATATATATATATATCCATGAATGGCACCAAATACAGCAACTTCACATGACACCATCTACAGGGAGTGCCTAACTGAAGAAGCATATTTTACAGTATGTAGTAATTTGTTGTGGCGCCAGATGTTGTGACTTGGTGTGGTACTTAGTGGTATCATATAGTACCCTTGAGTGACACCCAGGGGCGGACTGACCATTTGGAAACTCAGGCACTGCCCGAGGGCCCAGGGTCAGTAGGGGGCCCCAAGAGATGCCCCTGGTACCTTTTTCATAGGCTTTTTCAAGTTTGGGCAAGGACACAGGGGCCCCATGATCCCCTATTGCCCGGGGGCCCCATGAGTTGTCAGCCCGCCCCTGGTGACACCATATTTTAGAGGGTTGATTTTCTAAAAGTGTACAGAATTTACACTTTGAAAAGCAGTTTAATGAATGAAATGATGACATGTTTACTTCAGTCACCTGGTCATGTGCAGGAATTTCCTGGTTCTTTTTTTCCCCTTTTATAAAATGAACACACCTTCACGTAGCCAAGAGAACATTCATTTTGCAAAGTGAACATTCTCTATTCCAGCCTTTCTCAAACTTTTTACCCCTGAGGAACCCCTACAATTATTTTCAGGTTTTGGGGAACCATTAGTCATCAGGGTCAATAGCAAAAACTGCCCTTACATTGGTGGTCAAAAGAAAAAATTTAACCCTTACAGTGGTTGTCAATATGCAACCATACAACTAAAAAGATAATTTCTTGTCTTGCTGTTGACATTGCTAAGTGTTGTTGGTTCTGGAACTACGCAGGCACCATGGAATGGGAGGTCAATCAGTCAAAGCTCAACTACTGGATGAACTCTGGTTAATAATGGCTGGTCCATTCCCTTAGTAAATTGGTGCCAGTAGCTAGATGGATTTGGTGATATGAAGTAACTTTTTGTGGCAGAATTTAGGTGACTTACATGGGCTGAAATTCCAAACAAGTTTTCTTTAGAAAATCAGAACATTGGTGTAATTTGTAATGCAATGGTGCCACCATTGATTTCAAAATTTGACCAAACAAGCCTTCAATTTCACCTCATGTTTCTATGGGAAAGAATTTTTGTACCAAGGAATCTTTTCTTTCCAGGTCATAGCTCATGCTCATTTCTTTTTTGATGATATTTCTTACATGAATCTCCCATCATTGATTAAAAATTTGTTTGTTTTTTTTTTAAATTTCCAACATGCCCGATAACTCAAATTCAAAGGCTGCACGAAAATCGGCCATTGCTGCAGACCATTAATGGTGCAAAATTCGAACGAATATTCTTAGATTTTTGAAAGAAATCCATTCAGAATTTGACCCATGTATGGCTGGCTTTAGTGAGTAAATTTTTGCGGCAATCCTTAACTTTACTTTGTATGTGGTACATACAAACCATTACATTACATTACATAGAATATTATGGCACGGATCTTCATTTATTCTTTAAATTAAGTCTGATCTGGTGACCTACTCCATGGGCACTCATTTCACTCTGAATTCAGAGTACTCAGATCCCATGGCCTGCTGATTGCACAATCTAGTCCACTCCTGTCTTCTTGATTTACAAAGGTCACAAGGGTCTCTCATTGTGCTGTTGTTCTCCAGCAAAACAGCAAGAACGCCTTAGCCGGATTTACTAAAAAACAAACCAATGCACGTGTAAGAGTAGTGAATTTGCATGCCCAGCTGAGAATACATGTACTGTAAATTTCCAAACTCCAACCACAGATCAGCATGGTTGTAGAAGTATCTTTCTGAGAGTAGAGGTGCCCACCTTGCCAGAGCAGGGGCACAGGGAACATAAGATTCAACAACAGTGGCGTTGATTATGGGGGTAATGAGGGAAATGGGTTGAGTATGTTCACTTAGCTTAGTGAATGAGGTGAAGCTAAGTAAGAATTCACTTTGTAAAGGATAGCCAATCACATGCAAGACTAATTAAAAAAATAGATTTTTCTCATGGATGATTGGAAGTTTTAAAGCGGAATTACAATGTATCTGAGCCAGGGGCAGACTGACAACTCATGGGGCCCCCGGGCAATAGGGGATCATGGGGCCCCTGTGTCCTAGTCCAAACTCAAAAAAGCCTATGAAAAAGGTACCAGGGGCATCTCATGGGACACTTTACTGACCCCGGGCCCTCGGGCAATGCCCGAGTTTCCAAATGGTCAGTCTGCCCCTGATCTGAGCACCACAAACCAAAAGCGCTATTTAATTCATTTTTCATACTCAAAGCAATCTCACCCATCCGTTCATGTCTCCATGCTTTACTGTGCTGAGAAATCACTTAGAAAATCACCCTCTGGTGTTTTTGGCCATGGCCATCTTGAGTAAAGGCAGATGATTCATGTAGCGATTACTTCCTGGAATCCATCTGCCCTTAGTTCAGGCATACAGGCAGGAGGGTATGCTTAGCTGAAAAAAACCTCCACTCCTGGGAAGTATGGCACCATTTTCCTAGGCATGGCAACTAGAAAGTGACAAAAAAAATGTAAAAAATTGTTTAAAATATGTAAATATGATATACTTGCTATAATCTATTTACTACATCAGCACAACTTCACCTATATCACTAAGCTTAGGAAAAATTCCCTCGGCAAAGTGAACACACTCTACGCCTTTAGTCAATCAATTCCAATTTTTTTTATATAATTTTTTTCTTCTTATTGCAATGTATTTAGGCGTAGCCTTTACAATGGCTTAAAACAGAAAATAAAAGTAACAATAAGACATAAAGTCTCATATAAGGGTCTCTTTCACACAGGGTGCAATTCGACTGCAATGCGCTTCCTCAGCAGGGGATTTGTCTGACCCCCCGCTGAGCAGGCGGATGACAAGTCTAAGTCCGCTCTGTTTATGCAGAGCGGACACGGACACAGCCAGCTCTCCTCTATGGGGCGGTCAGATGTAAACGGACCACCTGTTCGTTTATACCCAACTGCCATCTGATCCTATCTGCTAGATGGAAGGGAAACAGATGGATCCCCCATCCGTCAGTTTTTAGTAGATTGGACCAGATTGGATGTAGGAATAGGGTGTAAACAGAAATGTGTCCACTGCTTCATAGAGGAAAATGGAGGTTCCAATCAGATTGCCTGAAAAACAAACAAGCATACCCATTCAGAACGTTCGTGTGAAAGGGGCCTTAAATTAACCGCTTCCATGCTGTCCTATAGCAGAAATACTGCTACAGGGCAGCAGGGGTGCACAAAATCTCACATATATACATGATATTGCAATTCCAGGTTCCTTACCTATGCCACCATTTGTGGCCTTGGCTGTCAATCACCGGGTCCCCGCCAGTGATTCCCTGCCGGCACCCGGCGATCTCTGAGTATTACCGACGGGGGGATAGACCTGTATGCAAACAATACAGATCTCTCCCCTGTCAGTTCCTGCACACTACAACATATCCTTTTTGTGATAAATCACATAAATCCCACATAAATCCCAAATAAAAAATAAAAATAAAATTCCACAAATAAAAAATAATGCAATCAAAATTAATACAATTAAAATTAAAAATTGTGTCCAAATCGAATTCAATCCCAAATGTGTCCCAAAATTCAAATAAAAATCCAAATGTGTCCAATGCCAAGGTCCCAAATTTTCCACTTCAATCCATTTGGAAAGAAAAATGATCCTAAATATTCCATGAAAACCTCAAAAATAAAAATAAAAATCCATAGTGCATTATCTTTTAAATATATATAACAACACTCCACTCTGTGCAAAAATGCAAAACCACTCTTAAAATAGTGCAAAAAAAAAAAAAATTTATACAACTTTCTGTGCAAAAATTATATAAATATATACTTATTATTTAAATAAATAAAACCCAAAACATGACAAACTCTGTGGACACTTCAATCACATATACACTCTGTGATCCAACCAGTTGTGCATTGTGATACTAGGTACTATTACCCTCTATAATCCAGCCAATAGTGATTCTAGGTACTATTACCCTCTATAATCCAGCCAATAGTGATACTAGGTACTATTACTCTCTGGGAGTTATTCTCAAGCATAGGCTATCTTATGGAATCCATATCTTTCCATTCCTTCACTTATGGGGTACTCCTCCAAAGTCCTCATAAAGATAAGTAGGCTCTTAGGCAGAATTCAAACCATAGAAACAAATTTATTCATGACTTACATTAAAAGAAAGGGACTTCCAGCTCACAACATTGCTCCCTCAATGGCTCTGTACTGGCTGAACAAACATTTGGTTGAAAACCATGTGTAAACAACCAACAAAATGGCCACGGCGACACTTCCGGTTAGCGTGCGTGCGTCTTGACGTCACTTATTTAAATAATAAGTATATATTTATATACAGAAAGTTGTATATTTTTTTTATTTTTATGTTGTTGTTTTTTTGCACTATTTTAAGAGTGGTTTTGCATTTTTGCACAGAGTGGAGTGTTGTTATATATATTTAAAAGATAATGCACTATGGATTTTTATTTTTGAGGTTTTCATGGAATATTTAGGATCATTTTCCTTCCAACTGGATTGAAGTGGAAAATTTGGGACCTTGGCATTGGATACATTTGGATTTTTATTTGACTTTTGGGACACATTTGGGATTGAATTCGATTTGGACACAATTTTTAATTTTAATTGTATTAATTTTGATTGCATTAATTTTTATTTGTGGAATTTTATTTTTATTTTTTTATTTGGGATTTATGTGGGATTTATGTGGTTTATCACAAAAAGGATATGTTGTATTGTATACTTTCTAGGGAGAAAGTGTGACTTTTTGGTGGGAGTGGAGGAGAAGGAGGTTATTTGTTTATTGATTGAGTTCCTGCACACTGCTTTGTATGGCTCTACATAGCAGTGTGCTTACAGTGAAGCACACACACAGCCCCCATAGTGAAACAGTACACAGCACACAGTTAACCTTTTGATCACCCCACATGTTAACCCCTTCCTGCTCAGTGCCATTAGTACAGTGGCAGTGCTTTTTATTAGCACTGATCACTATTGGTGTCACCGGGATGTCAGTGACACCAAGTCAATTGCCCCCAGTGTCAAAATGCCCGCCGCAGTCCCGCTATAAGTCGCTGATCGCCGCCATTATTGTTAAACAAAAACTCCAGTATCTATACCGCAATTTGTAGACGCTATAACTTTCACGTAAACCAATTAATCTACACATATTGGGATTTTTGTTTAGCAAAGACATGAAGACGTTTAGCAGAATACATTTTGGCTTAATTTTATTAATAAATTTGATTTTTTAAATTTTTTACTGGACATGTTTTATAGCAAAAAGTAAAAAATATAGTTTTTTTTTCAATATTGTCGGTCTTTTTTTTTATATAGCAAAAGAAAAAAAATGCACAGGGGATCAAATACCACCAAAAGGAAGCTCTATTTGTGGGAAAAAGAACATACATTTCATTTGGCTGCAGCATTGCATGACTGCACAATTGTCAATTAAAGTAACGCAGTACCGTGCTGCAAAAAATGGCCTGGTCAGGTAGGGGGGTAAATCCTCTGGAGGGCAATTGGTAAAATAACATCAGTTGCCATTTTGTTTAGAACTATGTATGTCCATAGAAGTGCAATTTGTGTAGTGTTATGTGCATTATCATGCATCAGCATGCATTTTGATGAGCTTATTCAATGCACCTGTGCAGTTTGAATTTGTAAGGAATTATGCAGGCCATAGACGGGTCGAAAATTGGCCGATTTTCGCACAGTTAATGGGTTAATTGGTCGCTGTTTTTCGGGGTTTTGCCACTTTTTTTATCGGTAAAGTTGGAAAAAAAAAATCGCCCGATTTTGCCGATCGGCTGATTTTCCCGGCAATGATGGGCAAATCGAACGATCGTTTTACCGATACAAAATCTGCGCATGAGCCGTGACCTGCAAGAAGAAGAAGAAAAAGAAGTAGAAAAAGAAGAAGAATGTATCTATTTGTATCCAAATAAAAACATCTGTATCCGAAATGGATACAAATAGATACATTGTTGCAACCACAATACTTTTTCCTGTCAAGTATAATAGCAGAGCTCTTTGCAAGGGACAGAAGTAATTAAATGCTGGCCGTAGACAGGACGAAAATCTGCCGATTTTTCCTTATTTTTTTTTTTAACAACGGCTGGTTTTTGACTCGTCTATGGCCTGCATTAGGGTCTACAGCTGTTGACCAAGGCGTGTTAATACCTGTTCTAATTAAAAGGTATGCGCTAATAACAAACTTATACAAAGGTGTATATCATAATCCAAAAACATTTAGTGTTTAAAATAAATAATTATAGTGTCCAAACATAAATTAGTGTCCAAAAAATATATATATATCTTCAGCGACTTGAACCAATTGTGAAAAATCCACCACCAAAGGAGATTAAATGAACTCACCAGAGCTAATGGCTGGTCAGATTATAAACCAGCAACAGCGCTTGTGCTCTGGGAGCAATGAACCCGATGTCCACATAGATATGGTGATGTTTCAGATACTTCCAGATAATAATAATCACAGACAAACAACTTTGCAGCCCAAGCTCTTATGATGAACTTCTCCACTCTTTCTCATACCTCCATAAGAGCATGCAGTACACTCAGGGACAAAAATGAGAACATAATGGTGCAATACGTTTTTTTCATTTATCTCTTTAACCTCCTTAGCGGTATTCCCGAGTGTAGCTCGGGGTAAAATTTCTATACCAAAAGCGGTAACCCCGACCTACACTCGGGCTTACCCTGCGGCGTTGCTCAGGGGGTCCCTGCAGCACTTACCTTGTCCTTCACTCCCGTGATGTGTCCCCTGCAGCATCCCCGGCCATCTCCTCCGGCTGATGCCGGCATCCGGCTTCTGTGTTCCGGTCCCTGTGACGTCGGGACGTACGGGTGCCGGAACCGGCGGGAAATTTGAATTTTTTAAAAAATGTCATTTTTGCTGTCATTGCTATTTCAATGCATTTCACATACATTTTGTCCCTACTGCTTTGTCTTGTGCCCTGCCTGCCTTTTGAATGTTCTTTCTGCCTGGAAACTTAGAAAAGTCCATGGCGTCCAAAGAGCGTCCCTTTACGTCAAAAGCGATTTTAGAACAGCGATAGTAAATCAGAACCACTTGCAGAATTGAGTGATAATGATTCGTGGGGAAATTTGTCATCAGACACTGAAAACAATTTTGCGACTTTGCTCAGCAATGTGCAAAGTTGCCTCTGTAATTCAAATTTCAGTGTTTTTGGTTTGATTATATTATTGAATTAAATTTATTATTATTATATTATTATTTTTTATGATTATTAAATTATAATTTATGATTTCGTGTTTCAAATTTTATCACATCCGGAATGTTTAATAGACTCTTGTTCGGACAGATTTCAGTGAGTTATTCCTAAAAATTACAGCCTACAATAAAAAACTACATATTTCCATGCAAAAAAATGGTACCGCTTTCAGCACAAAAAATCGGAAAGAATCATACCGCCGAGGAGGTTAATAAAAAAGGTATAAGGAAACTCACAAACAAGGTGTCCAACAGACACCAGCTTCAATCGCAAAAACAAGGTGAGATACAGTTACCGCTCACCGCGGATCTCTCCCATACAGCACAGAACAACAAGGCTCTCTAACGTCCGCATCGAGTATGCCACGCCCAACCGGTTTCGTCACACCGACGTCATCAAGGGGCAGTACAGATGGGAACGTCAGACAGCTCTTATAAATACCACCCTTCATCTACATAATTTTAACACCCAGCCAATCACTGCTTTCCTAGTCTCCTTAATCACGCCGGCTTGAACAGGTGTTTCTCAATTTAATTATACATCTACACTCTAGTACATAAACAAAAAAGCTAAATATATATACCCTGCAGGTTTGGATCAGTGCAATACCGCTCTCCTTCAAAAATGCCCACAAAAAAATATAAAAAAATATAAAAACATAAATATATGCAGAAAAGCAATATATACTATCCTGCGCATGGCTCTTCAAACCACAGAAAACCCTTAAAGGGCCATGCACAGAACTTAAAGCACAACTCTTTTCATACACAAAAAATCAAATCAAACATTTATAAAAATATAAACCAAATTAAAATAAACTATATATAACGATCACTATATGTAATCAATATTTAAAATATTTGTAACCTTATCTTAAAAATTTGTCAAAAAACAATTTAAGTCAATATCTATGTTTAAACCTCTTGGTACTAAAGACTCCATTTCATAGAGTGTACAAGTCCAGGCCAATTTAGCTTTCAGCGCTATCACACTTTGAATGACAATTGCGCTGTCATGCAACACTGTACCCATATGAATTTTTTAGCATTTTTTTGAGACAAAACTTTATTTTGGTGGTATTTATTCACCAATGGGATTTTTATTTTTTTGCTATACAAATAAAAAAGTCCAAACATTTTGAAAAAAAAAGTGTTTTTCTTATAACATTTTACAAATAAATAATCTTTCTTCATAAATCTTGCCCAAAATGTATTCATCTTATATTTTTAGTAAAATAAAACCCAAATTAGTTTATAACCAAAAATTATAATTTTTCAAAAAATGTATTTACATTTTTATTTTTTTTTTATATGATTATTTATTTGATTTGATTTTTTTTTTTATCATACTGTTAGAACTTCAAAAATCTTGCTGGGCTGTAATTTCTCTAATAGAGTAATCCCTATAGTAAAGTGTCACCATAGTGACACTGTACTACTTGTGGGGGGGGGGGGTGATGAACTTTTTTTTTCTTTTTTTACACTGATTGCTTTTACACCCATAAAGACTGTAAAAGCAATCATTTCTCCTTCTCTCTGGCTGCATTCCTGCAGCCACTGAGAAACACTGTGAGAGCTGTGATTGCTCACAGCTTGTCACATGGTACAAGGCTGTTGTGAATAGCCTTGTACCATGTGACCTCTGTGATCATTCACAGATTTCACAAGTAGTAGGCAATGATGTCAGGAAGTGACATCTTGTTTACTACTATTCATGTGGTCACTGATTGGCCAATCAATGATCACATGAATCGGGACCTCACACAGAGGTCCGGACACAGTGTGCACCGTTCGCAGTGCTGCGCACTCCCAGGGAGAGCGCACAGACACTGGTTGCGGGGGGACGTTTAGAAACGTTCACCCACTTCAGCAGCGCTCCCATCCAGCCGTTTATCTACATGGGCAGGATGGGAATTGGTTAAGAGACTCTGGAAATTTATAGAGTTAGGACCTCAGTTTACAGAGGAGCCTTGACGTGGGCACTGCAGCTTATGCATATATTTGCAAAACGTGTGCAAACGAAACCCTAAATTGTTAGACAGGGTCAATTTGGTTGTTTTGCAGGCTGACTAGTAAGTGTGCTAGGAAATTTTTTCCTTGTTTGTGATGTGCGTTGCCCTTCTATGTGCACCTTATTGTGATGGCTAGTTATAGGTTGGGGTGATTGCCATTTTTGTGTACTGTTGCCAACACATCATAATGCATAGAAACACATGTAACACATTTTGATGTGTTGCCATCAGGGGCGGACTGACAACTCATGGGGCCCCCGGGCAATAGGGGATCAAGGGGCCCCTGTGTCCTTGCCCAAACTCAAAAAAGCCTATGAAAAAGGTACCAGGGGCAGCTCATGGGGCCCCCTACTGACCCCAGGGGATCATGGGGCCCCTGTGTCCTTGCCCAAACTCAAAAAAGCCTATGAAAAAGGTACCAGGGTCATCTCATGGGGCCCCCTACTGACCCCGGGCCCTCGGGCAGTGCCCGAGTTTCCAAATGGTCAGTCCGCCCCTGGTTGCCATTGATTTCGGATATGTTGTATTTCTAAAAACGTGCAGTGCTGAGATATGTTATGGGGAAGTTAGGCACATGCATTTTTGCACATTGGAAAGCATGCGCTAATATGCAAGAGTTCCAAAATTGTCCTTAATTAATCTGCGGAAAAGTTTGTTGATTGACATGCAAGTAGTGGAACATGAGTGTCATACTGTACAGTCGTACACTTGCATGCCCAATCTAAAATGATTTACAGTCATTCTAAACAATATATTTATTGTTACATTGTTTTTTTATATATTTGCTATTTTTTTCCCCCAAAATTCAGATTTTTTTTTTATTTAACAACTTTGTAATAAAATCCTTATGTTGACATTTTTTCAGATTTACAGTATTTCTCATACTCCTGTTAATTTATCATTCACGTCCATTGAACACGCACTGTTAACTCCACCTTACATGCATGTGCAAAGGTTCATGAGCAAGTGGGCTTCATTCTACCATGAGGGGTGGTGATCACTGTCTACGCTCCCTGCAGGCATCAGCTCAATCTTACTTTCTCATTTCCTTTGGGTCTAAAAGACAGGAAGTGAAAGGAAATCTCCTCAGTGCGACACAGAAAACCCAAAAAGTGGATTTTAACTCATGTCTACCCTATTCAAAATTAAATTGAATAGTTTTGACATTAGATATACTTTTCAGTTTATTAAGTTACATAGTTAGTCTGGCTGAAAAAAGACAAAAGTCCATCCAGTTCAACCATAAAAAATAAAAAATTATAATCCTATACCCACAGTTGATCCAGAGGAAGGCAAAACACCCAGCAAAGCATGATCCAATTTGCTCCTGCAGGGGAAAAAATTATTTCCTAATCTCTCAAGAGGCAGCCAGATATTCCCTGGATCAACTTTACCTATAAATGTTAGTATCCAGTTATATTCTGTGTATCTAGGAAAGAATCCAGGACTTTTTTAAAGCAATTTACTGAGCTGGTCAAAACCAACTCTTGAGGGAGTCTATTCCACATTTTCACAGCTCTTACTGTGAAGAAACCTTTTTTGAGATTAACCTTTACCCGCCCAGCCTATGGCCAGATGGCGGCCAGCAAAATTTCTCAGTTTGTGCGCCTGCAGAGCAGCGCAGCGGCGCAATCTGTACACGGCCAATGACAGATCTGAGTAACGGCCCTGTTGCCAGGTACCATGTGACCTGCTGTGACCAATCACAGCAGGTCACATGACAGTTGTATACAATGGATGGCTTCATTCATGCCATCCATTGTATACAAGTGTGCCTAGCTGCAAATGGTCACAGCGATCACATGCACAAGCTGGGCCAATCACAGCCTATCTGTGTAATGTGATTAGCCATGGCCAAATCACAGCTAAGCACAAAAGAAAAAAAAAAAAACCCTGAATGAATCGATGTCATTCAGGTAAATGCTTGCTTATAGCAAAGTAACTATTTGCTATAAGCAAATTGTGTACAAAAAAAAAATACTGATCACTTCCCCAAAGTAGTACAATGTTACTATGGTAACATTGTACTACTTTGGTCATAGTGAAATATGAAAAAAAAAATCTTTCAAAAAATAAAAAAATGTAATAAAAAATGTAAAATAATAAAAAAAATTAAATTTTTTTTTCTTTTCATACTGTCACCAGTCAGTGTCCCTGATCACTGCCATGCCAGTTATATGATGCATTGGTGACAGAATGTAGAAAAAAAATAGTGAAAATAATTTTTTTAATTTTTTAATTTTCCGAAAAATTATGACAAAAAAAATACAACTTCAAAAAACTCGCTATGCCTCCTATGAAGTACGTCGGACTGTCTACTTTGCAAAAAGGGGTCATTTGGGGGATATCTGAACTGTTCTGACATTCTTGGACCTCAAGAAATTAGATTGGCTGTCAGTACTTCAGGATTGATCAATATTCAGATCTATACCATAGTTTTTGAACTCTATAACTTTCCTACAGACTAAATAATACATCCTAATTTGGGTTATTTTCACCAAAGACATGTAGCTGAATACATCTCGGCCTAAATTTATGAAGAACAATTATTTATTTAAAAATGTTTATAACAGAAACAAAGAAAAACATGGGTTTTTTTTTCAAAATTTTCGGTATTTTTTTGCTAATTTAGCACAAAAAAAAAACCCAGGCGGTGATTAAATACCACCAAAAGAAAGGTCTAGTTTTGTGAATAAAATGTTAAAAGTTTTGTTTGGGTACAATGTTGTATGACCGCGCAATTGTCATTCAAAGTGTGAGAGTGCTGAAACCTGAAAAATGGCCTGGGCAGGAAGGTGTAAAATTGCACGGTATGGAAATGGTTAAATCTCTTTTGCTCCAGACGTAAATAGTGCCCCCTTGTCCTCTGTGATGACCTCAGGGTGAATAGCTCTACACAGAGTTCACTATATGGACAACTGATGTATTTATACATGGAGATCATATCCCCTCTTATGTATTAATACATGGAGATCATATCCCCCCTTATGTATTATACATGGAGATCATATCCCCCCTTATGTATTATACATGGAGATCATTTCCCCCCTTATGTATTATACATGGAGATCATATCCCCCTTATGTATTATACATGTTGATCATACCCCCCCTATGTATTATACATGGAGATCATATCCCCCCCTTATGTATTATACATGGAGATCGTATCCCCCCTTATGTATTATACATGGAGATCGTATCCCCCCTTATGTATTATACATGGAGATCGTATCCCCCCTTATGTATTATACATGGAGATCGTATCCCCCTTTATGTATTATACATGGAGATCGTATCCCCCCTTATGTATTATACATGGAGATCGTATCCCCCCTTATGTATTATACATGGAGATCGTATCCCCCCTCATGTATTATACATGGTGATCATATCCCCCCTCATGTATTATACATGGTGATCATATCCCCCCTTATGTATTATACATGGTGATCATATCCCCCCTTATGTATTATACATGGAGATCGTATCCCCCCTTATGTATTATACATGGTGATCGTATCCCCCCTTATGTATTATACATGGTGATCATATCCCCCCTTATGTATTATACATGGAGATCATATCCCCCCTTATGTATTATACATGGTGATCATATCTCCCCTTATGTATTATACATGGAGATCGTATCCCCCCTTATGTATTATACATGGAGATCGTATTCCCTCTTATGTATTATACATGGAGATCGTATCCCCCCTTATGTATTATACATGGAGATCATATCCCCCCTTATGTATTATACATGGAGATCATATCCCCCCTTATGTATTATACATGGTGATCATATCCCCCCTTATGTATTATACATGGAGATCACATCCCCCCTTATGTATTATACATGGAGATCATATCCCCCCTTATGTATTATTCACGGTGATCATATCCCCCCTTATGTATTATACATGGAGATCATATCCCCCCTTATGTATTATACATGGAGATCATAACCCCCCTTATGTATTATACATGAAGATCATATCCCCCCTTATGTATTATACATGTTGATCATATCCCCCCTTATGTATTATACATGGAGATCATATCCCCCCTTATGTATTATACATGGTGATCATATCCCCCCTTATGTATTATACATGGTGATCATATCCCCCCTTATGTATTATACATGGAGATCATATCCCCCCTTATGTATTATACATGGCGATCATATCCCCCCTTATGTATTATACATGGAGATCATATCCCCCCTTATGTATTATACATGGAGATCATATCCCCCCTTATGTATTATACATTGAGATCATACCCCCCCTTATGTATTATACATTGAGATCACATCTCCCCTTATGTATTATACATGGAGATCATATCCCCCCTTATGTATTATACATGGAGATCATATCCCCCCTTATGTATTATACATGGAGATCATATCCCCCCTTAATCTCCTCTTCTCAAGAGAGAATAAATTCAGTTCCTCTAATCTTTCAAGTGATCAATCTCTGCTCCTTTAGAAAATCAAACTTTTATATATATCAATGTGCAGCACTCTAATCTGTGCTTCTCAGGGGCATATCTCCCTGAGAAAGTCACATGTGCAGGTGATGAAATGCGTAGAGCAGGGCTACTGGGTGACGTCACGTCGCTCAGAAGGAAGGTTCGGAGAGCATAGCGGTGAGAGCGGTATTGCACAGGACCACCATATCTACACGCTGTATTTATCAGGTGCGATCTGGCACCAGTTAAAAGTGAGTGCAATGGTAATGGTTTTTTGATGCAATTAAAGAAGAGTTCCAGCCATTTTTGTGTTTATTAAAAGTCAGCAGCAACAAAAACTGTAGCTGCTGGCTTTCAATAAACACACTTACCTGTCCCAGAGTCCACCGATATACTTACCCACGCCATCTCTTCTCCCCTTCTCTCCTCCATGGCGCCAGCATCTCTACTGTGGGCACCAGGCTGTGAATGTTTGTGGTTGCACAGCCTGGTGCCCACTGCGCATGATCATGTAGCGCTGCGCATCCTGATTGGTCTAGCAGTCTTCTGGAACCATACATCATATTGTTATATATAAAACATTTTTTATGTTATTATGGAAGATTATGAGATTCACATTTGGTGCAAGGCTGCTTATTTTTATGTTATTTTGATATATGTTGGTTTGGCACACTATTAGGAAGATTGGTTATTTTAATTTAGAAAATCAAATTTATCATAGGAGATTTTTCCTGTTATCCTATGAGGAAGCCACTTTCTTATGTGACGAAACGCATCAGTGCAGAGTCATCATACTCAGAAGTCCCAGATTGGCCATCTTTACATATCCTCTCCATATCTATGCTTAAGGGGGCAACATGAACATTGTTTAACCTCCCTGGCGGTATGATCATGTCAGGAATTTTGTGCTGAAAGCGGTACCATTTTTTTGCATGGAAATATGTAGTTTTTAATTGTAGGCTGTAATTTTTAGGAATAACTCACTGAAATCTGTCCGAACAAGAGTCTATTAAACATTCCGGATATGATAAAACTTGAAACACAAAATCATAAATTATAATTTAATTAATAATCATAAAAAATAATAATATAATAATAATCAATTTAATTCAATAATATAATCAAACCAAAAACACTGAAATTTGAAATACAGAGGCAAATTCGCACATCGCTGAGCAAAGTCGCAAAATCGTTTTCAGTGTCTGATGACGAATTTCCCCACAAATCATTATCACTCAATTCTGCAAGTGGTTCTGATTTACTATCGCTGTTCTAAAACCGCTTTTGATGTAAAGGGACGCTTTTTGGCCGCCATGGACTTTTCTAAGTTTCCAGGCAGAAAGAACAGTCAAAATGCAGGCAGGGCACAAGACAAAGCAGTGGGGACAAAATGTATGTGAAATGCAGTGAAAAAGCAATGACAGCAAAAATGTCATTTTTTAAAAATTTCAAATTTCCCGCCGGTTCCGCCGCCCGAACGTTCCGACGTCACGGGGACCGGAACACGGAAGTCAGATGCCGGCATCCGCCGGAGGAGATGGACGGGGACGCTGCAGGGGACACATCGTGGGAGCGAAGGACAAGGTAAGTGCTGCAGGGACCCCCAGAGAACGCTGCATGGTAAGCCCGAGTGTAGCTCGGGGTTACCGTTCTTGGTATAGAAACTCTTCCCCCGAGCTACACTCGGGAAAACCGCTAAGGAGGTTAACCACTTTCCCGCCTCCCTATAGCAGAAATACTGCTTCAGGGTGGCAGGGCTGTGCAAAACTACATCTCCAGGTAGGGGGTGCGAATGAGCCATGCCCTACCCGTGCCGCCGTTGGCGGCCTCAGCTGTCGATCACCGGGTCCCAGCTGGTGATTCCCAGCCGGCACATGGTGATCGCCGAATATCACAGATGGGGGAGAGGTCTGTATGTAAATAATACAGATCTTTCCCCTGTATAGCAGAGCAATACAAAGCAATGTGTTGACAAAATAAAAAACACACAGCACACAGTTAACCCTTTGATCACTCCACATGTTAACCCGTTCTTGCCCAGTGCCATTAGTACAGTGTCAGTGCTTTTTATTAGCACTGATCACTGTATTGGTGTCACTGAGGATGTCACTGGCAGCCATATTCCTCCAGTGTCAGAATGCCTGTTGCAGTCCCGCCATAATCACTGATCGCCATCATTACTAGAATATATAAAAAAAATTCTGGTATATATACCTCCATTTGTAGACGCTATAACTTTCACGTAAACCAATTAATTTACACGTATTGGGATTTATTTAGCAAAGACATGGAGCAGAATACATTTTGGCCTAAATTTATGACAAAATTAGATTTTTCAATTTTTTTACTGAGCATGCTTAATAGCAAAAACTCAAAAATATTGTATTTTTTTTCTAAAAATTGTCTTTTTTTGATTATAGTGCAAAAAATAAAAAACGCAGAGGTGATCAAAAACCACCAAAAGAAAGCTCTATTTGTCAGAAAAAAGGACATAAATTTAATTTGGGTGCAGCGTTGCATGTCTGTTAAAGTAACGCAGCGCCGTAATGCAAAAAAAAATGGCCTGGTCAGGAAGGGGGGTAAATCCTCTGGAGGGCAAGTGGTTAAAAAAGGTGATCCTGTCTAGTGCTCTGATTTAGTACACTTATTTTGTGAGTAATGTTTTAACTTTTTGGCTAAAAAAAGCATTTTATATTCCAGTATGCTTTTATTTAATGAAACATTAGAAAGGATATCATAGATAATTTTTTTTTTATTTTATGGTTGAACTGGATGGACTTTTGTCCTTTATTCAGCCAGACTAACTATGTAGCTATGTGAAATAACATTTGAACAGTACCTTAGATTGTACGCCCCTTGAGGGTTAGGGACTGATGTGAATGTATAATACGTATGTAAAGTGCTGTGTAAATTGACGGCGCTATATAAGTACCTGAAATAAATTAATTAATTAAAAAAGGATTTTAGTGGGTTCATACTGCACCAGGGGCGGACTGACCATTTGGAAACTCGGGCACTGCCTGAGGGCCCGGGGACAGTAGGGGGCCCCATGAGATGCCCCTAGTACTTTTTCATAGGCTTTTTTGAGTTTGGGCAAGGACACAGGGGCCCCATGATCCCCTATTGCCCAGGGGCCCCATGAGTTGTCAGTCCGCCCCTGTACTGCACCATGATGGTTTCTGTCTTTTATCTTTACTGTTAAATGGGACGGTTCCTGAGCTGCAGGGGGGAGTGAGACCATCATATGTGCTCTGGGATTATTGTCCGTGATTTGGCCATGTTATTTGGGAAAGTTCTGGTTGACTTTACCATTTTGTGGGTCAGTCTTCGAGGCAGCAGTGACAGGTGGTGGGACACAGCGGTGGAGCAATTTTGCATATTTTTTCTGGCGCACGCACATTATAAACGCATGTGTTACCATGTACTATTATTAATGTGGAGATTTTTTTTTCTGTCCATTTATTTATGTATGTGACTGCAAATGATATTTCTTTGCCTCATTTTCCATATATTACTATTTTTGTTGCGCTGCACTTTTTATTGAAATATTTGTGAGGTGTGGGAACGCATGTCAGTGCTTGGCGGCAGCACATTTCTTTGTGTATAATATTTGTCTTAGGTTAGCGCAGTGGTTGTTTTATTGTCTTTATATACTTACCATAGGAGTATTTTTTTTTTAATTTTTTACTCCGGGTTGTGCTCTCTTCCAATGCTTGATGTCAGAGGAATTTAGAATACGTGCCATACAGACTAGAAAGAAAACTATTTAGTAGATCTTCCTTTAAATCCCCTTTTGCTGACT
The DNA here is from genome assembly GCF_062004578.1 of Staurois parvus. NCBI lineage: Eukaryota > Metazoa > Chordata > Amphibia > Anura > Ranidae > Staurois > Staurois parvus. The sequence goes on along the minus strand of NW_028317991.1, from coordinate 7,279,148 downwards.
TGCAGCACTCAATCTAGTGTTGATATTTGAAAAGTATTGCTGTGTTTAATGTGTTTCGGTGGAGAGTCCTTGATACAAGCCGTGACATTGACTCTTTATTGAGTGTAGAAGTGGTGCCGACAGTCTGATCGATGAATATATTAGTGTCAGTGAAAGGCTCGGAGAATGTCATATATACACAACGCTCATACTGGCTGATATGTGATCATTAGTGACTTCCAGATGCTCTACAAATGCCATGATCTACTATTAGATTGATTTAAAATGGACATGTATAGTCAACACACTCATCAGTTATTGTTTTGTAATGCGTATGCAAAAAAATATATTTATTCAATACTTGTACACACACTTACAGTATTTACAGTATATGGTATCTCTGTTTGCAAACACATATATTTTATTGTTTGTGTGGCATGGTGTTCATCAGGGCTTTTTCTCAGAGAATAAGTGCATGTACTCCCCCACTCTTAGTCATCCTTTGTCTCCCACCCAGGGGCGGACTGTCCATTTGGAAACTCGAGCACCACCCGAGGGCCTGGGGTCAGTAGGGGGCCCCATGAGATGCCCCTGGTACCTTTTTCATATACTGTTTTGAGTTTGGGCAAGGACACAGGGGCCCCATGATCCCCTATTGCCCGGGGGCCCCATGAGTTGTCAGTCCGCCCCTGCTCCCACCCTTACCCACCTTGGAGCACCATCCCTTCATTCCACCTCCCTACCCCCCTCCCAGCACTGCCCCCTTCAGAGAATATTTATTTATTTCAGGTACTTATATAGCGCCATCAATTTACACAGCACTTTACATATATATTGTACATTCACATCAGTCCCTAACCCTCAATCTACGGTCCCTAACACACATTCATACACATACTAGGGACAATTTAGACAGGAACCAATTAACCTACCAGCATGTCTTTGGAGTGTGGGGGGAAACCGGAGTACCCGGAGGAAACCCATACAGGCACAGGGAGAACATACAAACTCCAGGCAGGTGGTGCCGTGGCTGGGGTTCGAATACAGAACCAAGTATCATTTTGTGATGATAAGTCATTTTTATGGAATTTGTTAAAAACAAGAAATGCAATAAAATAGATCCCCTGCAGCCAGCAGCAACAGACCCCCCGTCACTAATAGATCCCCCAGCAACAATAGATCACCCCAAAAACAATAGTCCTCCCCAGCTACAACAGACCCCTTCACAACAAAATACCTCCCTGCAACAACAGATCCACCTTAGTAACAAAAGACCCTGCTAGCAACAATAGATCTCCCCAGCAGCCAGCGACTCCATTCTCAAAAGTAGATCCCTTCCAGCAACAATTGACCCCCCAGCAACATAAGACCCCCAGAAACAATAGATCCCCGCTAGCAACAATAGATATCCCCAGCAGCCAGCGACTCCATTCTCAAAAGTAGATCCCTTCCGTCAGCAATTGACCCCCCAGCAACATAAGACCCCCAGCAACAATAGAACCCCGCTAGCAACAATAGATCTCTCCAGCAGCCAGCGACTCCATTCTCAAAAGTAGATCCCTTCCAGCAACAATTGACCCCCCAGCAACATAAGACCCCCAGCAACAATAGATCCCCACTAGCAACAATAGATATCCCCAGCAGCCAGTGACTCCATTCTCAAAAGTAGATCCCTTCCAGCAACAATTGACCCCCCAGCAACATAAGACCCCCAGCAACAATAGATCCCCGCTTGCAACAATAGATCTCCCCAGCAGCCAGCAACTCCTTGATCAAAAGTAGATCCCTTCCAGCAGCATTTGACCCCACAGCAACATAAGACCCCCCAGCAACAATAGATCCTCGCTAGCAACAATAGATCTCCCCAGCAGCCAGCAACTCCTTCCTCAAAAGTAGATCCCTTCCAGCAACAATTGACCCCCCCAGAAACACAAGACCCCAGCAACAATAGATCCACTTCCACCTACAATAGACCCCCTGCAACAAAATATCCCCCAGCAGCCAGCAGCAATAGACTCTCCAGCACACCCCAGCACCCCCTTGCCATTATATACATTCAGTGCTGGAGGTGCCGGAACTGCATACCCAGGGGTGGACTGACCATTTGGAAACTCGGGCACTGCCCGAGGGCCCGGGGTCAGTAGGGGGCCCCATGAGATGCCCCTGGTACCTTTTTCATAGGCTTTTTTGAGTTTGGGCAAGGACACAGGGGCCCCATGATCCCCTATTGCCCGGGGGCCCCATGAGTTGTCAGTCTGCCCCTGTGCATACCCCCGCATTCCCACTGAAAATAGTCCTGGTGTTGATATAGTAAAGGAATAGAGAGCGCAGTGAATACAGTGGAGCTATGTTCAGATTAAATACCAGACATGTACAGGTGAATTAACCCCTTCATTATGCTTTTTTTAAGCCCACATGAAAAACATCCCTTGCTGTGAGAACGGAGTTAATCTTGCCGTGCAGAACTAGAATCACGCTATTGAGTGTTTCTAGTTCTCAGGTTTGATGTCAAACAGAGTAATTCATTAATTTCAAATTTATCCACAAAAAATATTTGTTGTAGTGGGGCTGATGATGAATATCTCAGCATGATTACACTCCCAAGGGTAACACAATATCTATAAACAGAAATAGAAAAGCTAATGGAACTTTGAATATACCGCCGACAAATACATTGGTAAACAGATAAAATGCGGCTAAAAAATAACCATTTATTTTATTATTGTTTATTTATTACAGTCCCTAACCCTCAAAAAGCGTACAATCTAAGGTCCCCAACTCACATTCATACATACACATACTTGGGCAAATTAAGACAGGAGCCAGTTAACCTACCAGCATGTCTTTGGAGTGTGGGAGGAAATCAGAGTACCCACACAGACACAGGGAGAACATGCAGGTGGTGCCATGGTCTAACCAACGACCCTAGTACTGCCAGGCGGAAGTGCTAACCATTTATTTTGAAAAGCTGGGCATACAATGTCCATAAAATTGCAAAGAGGCTAGTGCAATACTACCTAGAATATAAGTATATAGACTTTATAATAAATTATAACAATAGCGTGTACGGTTTTCGTATTTCATGGCTGTTTCCTCTTCATCAGGTCCTTGTACGCCTTGAATGTGCTTGACCAAAGATGATAAACTTGTACTAGAATGCAAACAAGGCAAATAATACAATAGCACAAAGTCAATATCGAACTACATGAGTGCAAAAGAACAAACCAAATGAAAATCTGCCCATAACAGCAATGAAAAAAAGAGAAGAAAGAAAAAGGGGGTAGGGAAGAAAATAATTGTTCAGGGGTCGTCGCACTTACTCCTGCAGTGATATGGACACAATTCCTCACCTGGGGCAAAGCTGTCAGCAGTCCATGGGGGCATTAACAATCACTAGTAGTTGGTGATACTCATAGGCGTGTGCACATGGTGTGCTGGGAGTGCCTGGGCATACCCTGATCACCGCATGTGGCGCAGATTCCCCTCTGCTGCCTGATACCAATTGGTATATGTTTATTCATAACTGAAGCATAGTAAACTGTGTGCTATGCTTCAGTTTGGGAATGAACAGGAAGCTACTCAGCACATAGCATTTCCTATTAATTTACTGTCCAGTGCAGCTGAGGCTGCAGAGAAAAGAACTGGGGAATATCTCTCCTCATCTCTCCTCATTCCCTTATCCCTTATCTGTCTCAAAAGTGAGACTTCAGGGCTATGTCAATAGCATCATGCCACTGACTACCAAGTGGCATTAGCCCTGGAAATATGCAGGCACCATCAAATGGGAAGTTTATCAGCCAGAGCTCAAAGAACCTTCAGCAACATCAGGAGAAACCCTGGCTGAAAATGGCTGGCTTAGAGCAGTGGTCTCCAAACTGTGGCCCGAGGGCCGGATATGGCCCTGTGCTTGCCTTTGTCTGGCCCTTAAGGCACTATTCCTCCCACTGACACCAATGATAGGGCTCAATTCCTCCCACTGACACCAATGATGGGGCACTATTCCTCCCCCTGATAACAATGATGGAGCACTATTCCTCCCACTGATAACAATGATGGGGCGCTATTCCTCCCACTGACAGCAACAATGGAGCACTATTCCTCCCACTGACACCAATGATGGGGCACTATTCCTCCCACTGACACCAGTGATAGGGTACAATTCCTCCCACTGACACCAATGATGGGTCACTATTCCTCCCATTGACACCAACAATGGGGCACCATCGCTCCCACTGACACCAATGACGGGGCACTATTCCTTCCACTGACACCAACAATGGGGCACTATTACGCCTCCTACTGACCACATGTGCAGTCTAATTTTTAAAATCCCACTGACCATCAACTCTGAGATATTGTGGACTCCCACTGATGCTGGGGCATTTTCTACTCTCACTGGCCACAGTTCGGCCCTCCTAAAGTCTAAAGGACAGTCAAGTGGCCCTTTGTTTACGAAGTTTGGAGACCCCTGGCTTAGAGAATGAGTGAAGCTGGGTGGCCTTAAAGTGTATTTCCACCTTTGCAGTCACATGTCACAGTCACATGTGTTCTGATCACACGGCATACAAAAACATATGGTATTTTAAAAAAATATTTCTTAACCTTTCAGCTTGTTTATACGTAGGGCACTGCAGACAGCTTTTATTGATCAGAATAGCTTGCATTGTGCAATTACACTGGGGAAAATAAATGTTTGATCCCCTGCAGATTTCGTAATTTGCCCACTTACAAAGAAATGAAGCGTCACAATTTTTATCACAGGTGTATTTTAAATGATAGAGACAGAATATCAGTCAAAAATCCAGAAAAAACACGACTCTTCATTTCTTTGTAAGTGGGAAAACTTACAAAATCTGCATGGGATAAAATAATTATTTTAGGTACTGTAGGGACAGATTTTTTAGATGGGTTTGTGTAAAAATGCATTGACATGCAACATACCACCTAAGCCTCGAGATCTTTAACCTTTTGTTAGGACGGACAGTGTACTCATTTAGTTTACAACTGATAAGTAAATCTGTCAGCAAAGTACAGACAGGGTTAATTATGGGAAAATAACTCCCCAACATTACTTAACAATTACTTAACCTCCCTGGCGGTATGATTATTTCAGATTTTTGGTGCTGAAAGCGGTACCATTATTTTGCATGGAAATATGTAGTTTTTTTATTGTAGGCTGTAATTTTTAGGAATAACTCACTGAAATCTGTCTGAACAAGAGTCTAGTAAACATTCTGGATGTGATAAAATTTGAAACACGAAATCATAAATTATAATTTAATAAATAATCATAAAAAATAATAATATAATAATAATACATTTAATTCAATAATATAATCAAACCAAAAACACTGAAATTTGAAATATAGCGCCAAGTTCGCACATCACTGAGCAAAGTCGCAAAATCGTTTTCAGTGTCTGATGAGGAATTTCCCCCACAAATCATTATCACTCAATTCTGCAAGTGGTTCTGATTTACTATCGCTGTTCTCTAGCCGGTCTAAAACCGCTTTTGACCTAAAGGGGTGCTTTTTGGACTCCATGGACGTTTCTCAGTTTCCAGGCAGAAAGAACAGTAAAAATGCAGGCAGGGCGCCGGACAAAGCACTCGGGACAAAATGTATGTGAAATGGGTTGAAACAGCAATGTTTTACTATGAAAAATGTGTTTTGAAAAAAATGACATTTTTTAAAATTTAAAAATTTCCCGTCGCCGGCGGCGACTGTACGTCCCGATGTCACAGGGACCGGAACACAGAAGCCGGATGCCGCCATCAGCCGGAGGAGATGGCCGGGGATGCTGCAGGGGACACATCGCGGGAGCGAAGGACAAGGTAAGCTCTGCAGGGACTCCCTATGCAGCGCCACATGGTAAGCCCGAGTGTAGCTCGGGGTTACCGCTTTTGGCACTGACATTTTACCCCGAGCTACACTCGGGAATACCGCTAGGGAGGTTAAAGTGGTTGTAAACCCCAGACATGAAATATGAACAAAGCATATCCCTCTACACTGTGTGATTTTCTCAATCCAGAGCACTAAGTGTCATTTCTGTCTGCTGCTTTGTTCCTCTGATATAAGCAAGAGTCACTTCTAATGAGTTTCCTGACCAAGAGAAAAATGGTGACGGGGAGGGAGCTCCAGCAGATTGACAGTCTCAGCTCTATTCCCATGTATGCTTTGTGAAGGGATGTGTCCCTTCCCTCCAATCATCTCTCAGAGCTTTCCTCATGATGTAACTTCAGGTCTCTACCCCCTGCTTTTCAGAGCTGAGAGATCCTGTGTAATTTATGCACTTTAAATGGATGTAGAGAATTCTGCAGATAAACAGGTACAACTTATGTAGAAGGATTTGTTTAATCTCTGTGTATCACCTGACGCCAGTCACTTCACTGGGTATACGTAAGGGTTACAGCCACTTTAAAATGACAGTAGCTTGTATTTAATTTTTTTTATAACATTCCGTAACATTAAATTCAAACATTACATGTATTTAATTATTTAAATAAAAACAAAACATTAAATTCATTTAAGATTGCTTAATATCCTTAAAGCCATAGTAAAGTCAGCTTTTTGATTTATACTTACAGGTAAGTTTATAATAGGACTTACCTGTAGGTACAGTAAATATCTAAGAATTCTAATACGAAAGTGCCACCCAAATGGTTTTAATTAATTAATTAATTCATTCATTCATTAAATAATGAAGTGATTAACTCAATCTAATCAAAAGCAGCTGCCCCTTTAAAAGTGTGAGCCGCACTTAAACACATTATTATTATTATTATACAGGATTTATATAACGCCAACAGTTTGCTCAGCGCTTTACAATATAATGGGGGACAATACAGCAACAATACAGTTCAATACAAGAGGGATAGGAGGGCCCTGATCCTGGGAGCTTACAATCTAACATATGAAATAATTTGTGTAGAAAGAAGGCACTGGCCCTTTAAATATATACCGTAAATGTACCGTGCAAAGAAATCATACAAACACATGGAATACATCAATCAGTTCCTGTACAATGTGACTGAAATATAATGTCCATCAAGATGTGCAGAAAAAAGTCCCATATCACCAAATTCTTGTGTGTACAAATCAATAAAAGTGAATTCTTCTCCCCAAAAAGATTGAAGTGCTCCACCATGTGCTCAGAGAGAATGCCAACTCACCAGAACAATATGGCCACTGACAGTAGCCAAACCAACAATGTAGACGAACTCCCGAATTTATGCAATTATCTCTTTTCCATGAATTGTAACACTACATCTCTGTTGTCAGTAGAATCTCACCAACTCAGCAACAAATGGGTAAAAACCCAATAATAGAGTAACATAGTGTATTAATTTATTAAAATTGGTTAAATAACAATGCAAATAGATGGCAATGCGTTCACATGATTTTGGTGCCAATGGAGGCATCAATACAAACAGCTCACTAGGGGGAGCCTCACATTGCTGCTTTCACCAATCGAGTCAGCGTGCGTTCCAAAGACCGGATGTGAGGTGGACCAGAGGACCGGACGTGACGTCAACGACTCCAAGCCTCTATCCATTCCATGCATCATCAGAAAGGGCTTCCTTCCATTGTATCAATGGTTCAGGCTGGTGGTGAGGGATATTTTTTTGGCACTATAAAGGTGTATCTAATAAAGTGGCCCGTGTAAATACATTGCTCAAAAAAATTAAAGGAACACTTTGAAAACACATCAGATCTCAATGGGGAAAAATCTCATGCTGGATATCTATACTGATATGGATGGGGTAATGTGTTAGGAACGTAAAGATGCCCCATCGTTTGATGGAAATTAAAATTACCAACCTACAGAGGACTGAATTCAAAGATACCCTGAAAATCAAAGTGATTCCTTCATCCTCCAGGAACTGCCTGCATACTCTCACCACATGAGGCCGGGCATTGTCGGGCACCAGGAGGAACTTAGAACCCACTGCACCAGTATAGGGTCTGACAGTGGGTCCAAGGATTTCATCCCGATACCTAATAGCAGTCTCCTAGAGTAACTGCCTGTCTCCTGGAATCTCCTCCATGCTCTTGAGACTGTGCTGCAAGATATAGCAAACCTTCTGACAATGGAACGTATTGATGTGCCATTCAGAAGGAGTGGACTGCCTGTGCAAGCTCTGTAGGGTCCAGGTATCACCTCATTCTACCAATAGTGACACTGACCCTAGCCAAATGCAGAACTAGTGAAAAACAGTCAGAAAAGATGAGTAGAAAAAAAAAATGTCAATGGCCTCCACCTGTAAAACCATTCCTGTTTTGGGGGTCGCCTCATTGTTGCCCATCTAGTGCACCTGTTGTTAATTTCATGAATACCAAAGCAGCTGAAACTGATTAACAACCCCCTCTGATACTTAACTGACCAGATCAATATCCCAGGAGTTTACCTGACTTGATGCTATACTCTGATTAAAAAGTGTTCCTGTCATGTTTTTGAGCAGTATATATATATATATATATATATATATATATATGAAAAAATAAAATACCACTTATGTCTGAACCTTAACCTTCATCACCAATCATGTGCACAAAGAAAATAATAGATAAACAGGATTTTGTTGCACATGATTAGATGATCAAAGTGACCTAATGCTAAGAGCAAATTCTCTTTTACCCCCGGTTCACATCTATGCGGCCGTGCGGGCCGCATTTTGCATGGGCACAAGAGCCTATTCATTTGAATGGACTCCCGTGCCCATGACACGGAGGGAAGAAGTCCCTGCCTTTCTTTGGAAAACGCAGCCAGAACGGGAACCTCGGTTCCCAGTACGGTTGCGTTTCCCAGTGCAGGCGGCGTGCCATTAGAACTAATGACACCCGCCTGCGGGTCCGCATTTCTCCGTGCGGGTGATGTGGCTGCACTGATTTTTGTGCGAATCCACAGCGGCACCACCCGCACAGATGTGAACCTAGGGTAAGGCTTCATACATACTGGCTCAAAAAAATGCTGCTCCCAGTAGAGTTTAGCCTTTTTTATGCTTCTAGAAGCAGCTAATGTGATCCTATTTTTCCATGCACATTAGATAGTCTAGAGGCATTTTTTAAGTTCAGAGTTTAGAAACAGAAAAAAAACCCCTTCTCGCTTGAGTTTTTTTGCGCTTTTTTTGGCAGAAAAAAATGCTGAACAATCCTAAACGCTCCTAAACATTGATGCCTGGTGTTTTAAAAAATATTTTTTCTTCCTGAATTTTGTATGTAAAAACACTTATAAACGCTAATGTTCCTAAACGCTGCTATACACCGGCACAAAAATGCTAAAAAAGAGCAATTTTGAAACAGCATTTCTGGCAAGGCAACTGGCGTTTTTATTAGTTACTGTACAGTGTGCATGGAGCCTGAAAAGTCAACCGCGTCTTTACTAGTCAAAACCTTTTAGGTGTATCCATGAAAAAAGTAGATGAGTACATATTGCAACCTAAAAAGATGGGCATGCTGACTTTACAGCCGTCCGAAATGATTAGTGGGAACATTACTTGGCTGAGTTACACTCCTTTTGCTACAGAGGTGCTGAGCAGCAAACTCTAAATGATGCCAATTCAGCGATGAAGTCATTTTTGCTCTGACCTGTTTAAAGTTTAAAGGAACTAAAAGAATATATAGAACTTTCTTTTGAGACTTTTTGGCCATTATAAAGTTTTCTACGTTACTAAATCAGCCCCCTAATCTCTAGCGTGGGCACATGGAACGCTGTCAATGTCAGACGGGGCGGCTCATTAGCGAATATTAACAAAAGCCTAAAATTTGGATTTTGCAGTTATTTCACTGTAACTATCCATCCTGCGTGTTTTGCCTGTTTATAAAGAGCAAAAGTGAAAATAAAGATTTAGGCTAGCGCATAACTGCCATAACTGCCATAAAATATTATTTTTAAATGAGGGAACATGGAAAAATGAATGCAGAAATTTTTATTATGGTTATGATAAATGGGGCCCTTTGTATACAATGGGTGCTCTGAAAATAGCAATTATTTTAGTGTATTGAATTAAAAAAATTGTTTTATCTGTATAATATTACAATGATTTAGGCTTTAACCCCTTCACGCCTAAGGGTAAAACAAATCTTAAAGCCTAAGTAAAATTTTACAACGTTGACATGTGTTCGTAAAACCGTACATATCATCACAACTACTTTGTACATCCAGGTGAATTATACCTTGTTTTTCAGGACAAATTAAGCTATCATTTGGTGGTAAATGGTAATGGATATCTCCTGATTTTTTTTTATTATCAAAGGAAAACTGGCCCAAAATAGTAAAAAAAAAAATCTTTTTTTTTTAAGTTTAGCTGTGTGTTTCTTGTTACTACCATAACCTACCACCAAAGAACAACCCAAAATAAATTTTCCAGCTCTTGACAATCGCAGCGATACCATATATGTGTATGTTATTTGTTGTTTGTACCCGTAATACAGCCCAGAAACAATAGTGCGCATTTTGTTTTGGTTTTTTTTGTTACCTAAAACACACTGATACCAATTAACAAAATAAAAATCCTGACCTTTGACACCTAACTTTGACCCAAACACTTACCCTGGCACTGAAGTAGACCAAACCTTGATCTGGGTATTTTTTCTTTATTTTTTCTTTTCTTTTTTAAATATTTATCTTTTTTTTTAAATTTTTTTTTTTTACAGGTTTTTTTCCACTCTCTGCAAGGAGATACAATTGTATCTCTCTCCTCCATTCAGAGAGAAATAAAACCAAAGGGGGGGGGGGGGTGGGCTTCACAGTGACTGATCACTGTCGTAGCCAATCAAGGCTAGCACAGCGATCATGTGACCCGGAATTGGGTCAGCAGGAAGCTAATATCAGGTCTGATTCAGGTACTAACACTGCTAATACATTTAAAGTGAAACTTTATTCAGAAGATGAAGTCTTGCTATATCATTTTAGACTGGCCCATTTTGCAGGTATAGTTATGTAAAATAAGTGCCTATACTATATAAAATCCAGTAATACACTCTCACCCTGCTCTGCACATGCTCAGTTTCTCTCTATTTTTAGGCACTGTGCCACATTTCTAGAGGCCAATTGGCTGACAGCCTAAAGATTTACTGCTGCTCAGGGGCTCTGGGCTTCAGCAAAATGGCAGCCAGGAACAATGCTGGAGGCAATTTACAGCACACACTGATTTTGGTAACAGAATTATTAATGTGGAATGTATGTTTCTTGCTAAAGAACATTGTTTTCATCAAGTTGTTATGGATAAAGTTCCACTTTAATGACGTATTCATAAATATAGAGCCACAATAACGGTTAGATCTGCCTAGAGTTCAGCTTTAGGTTCAGTTTGTGACCCCGATAGGAATATATTTTCCCACTTTCTGTCCTGTGACACCAGAACAAAAATTGGGGGGAAGCTATTGTCATTTAGGTGTTAATAAATATAGAGCTACATTATTATTATTATACAGTATTTATATAGCGCCAAAAGGTTTGCTCAGCGCTGTACATCATAGTGGGGGACAGTACATGAGACAATACAGTAACAAAACAATACACGAGGGGTTCGAGGGCCCTGCTCCTTGGAGCTTACAATCTAGGAGGGAGGGGATAGTGGTACAGGAGGAAGTGGCTGTGGGGGATGGAGTAGTAGGAGTGGAGGAGATCGGCTGTTAGGTGAGGGTGGGGTAGGCTTCCCTGAAGAGATGGGTTTTTAGGGTGCGCCTAAAGGTGAGGAGGGTAGGTGACAGTCTGATGGATGGTTGGGATAGTGAGTTCCAGAGGATGGGGGAAGTCCTGGAGAAGTCCTGCAGTCGGGCGTGGGAGGAGGAGACCAGGGAGCTAGAAAGTAGGAGGTCTTGTGAGGAGCGAAGATTACGGGTTGGGTGGTATTTGGGTATCAGGTCGGTGAGGTAGTTTGGGGCAGCGTTATGAATGGCTTTGTATGTCAGTGTTAGTAGTTTGAATTTGATGCGTTGGGCAATCGGGAGCCAGTGGAGGGAATGACAGAGGGGGGTGGCAGAAGCGGAGCGGTTGGTAAGGTGGATGAGTCTGGCCACTGAGTTCAGGATAGACTGAAGAGGGGATAGTCTGTGATGAGGTAGGCCGGTGAGGAGGGAGTTGTAGTAGTCGAGTCGTGAGATAATAAGGGAGTGAATGAGTTGTTAATAGTGTCTGGGGTTAGGAATGAACGTATTTTGGAGATGTTGCGGAGGTGAAGTCTGCATGAGTTTGCCAGCAATTGGACATGGGGTTGGAAGGACAGGTTTGAGTCTAGAGTATGGGGGGTATTTTTACTGTCCTGAAATTTTTGGGCCTCAATTTTCAGATATATACCATAGTTTGCAGACTATCATTTTCCTACAGACTAAATAGTAGACACTGATTTGGGTTATTTTTTTTTTTTTACCAAAGAAATGTAGCAGAATACAAATTTATAAAGAACAATTATTTATTTGCTAAATTTTATGACAGAAATGAAGAAAACATGTTTTTTAAAAAAAAATTATTTAGCAAAAAATATTAGGGCAGCACAGTGACTAAATGGTTAGCACTTCCACCTGGCAGTACTGGGGTCGTTGATTCAAATCTCAACCACGGCACCACCTGCCTGGAGTTTGCATGTTCTCTTAGATGAAGAAATATGTTTAATTTTGTATTTGTGTACTTGTTTTTTTGAATTTGAAAAAAAAAGCATATTTTCAATTTTTTTTTAAACAGTAAATATTTCAGTCAAGTTTTCATTGTTGGGGAGATTTTGCAATACATCCTGTCCATGTTATGGTTATTACTAAACAATTGGAGCACAGTGGCTAAGTGGTTAGCCCTTCTTCCTGGCAGTACTCGGGTCGTCAGTCCAAATCCCAACCACGGCACCACCTGTCTGGAGTTTGCATGTTCTCCCTGTGCCTGCGTGGGTTTCCTCTGGGTTCTCCGGTTTCCTCCCATACTCCAAAGACATGCTGGTAGGTGAATTGGCTCCTGTCTAAATTGGCCCTAGTATGTGTATGTATGAATGTGAGTTAGGGCCCTTAGATTGTACACCCCTTGAGGGTTAGGGACTGATGTGAATGTACAATATATATGTAAAGTGCTGCGTAAATTGACAGCGCTATATAAGTATCTGAAATAAATAAATAAAACACATTAGTGATTAAATACCACCAAGTAATCTCTATTTGTGTGAAAAAATGATAAAAATTTAATATGGGTACAGTGTTGCATGACCGCGCAATTGCCATTCAAAGTGCGACAGCGCTGAAAGCTTGTAATTGGCCTGGGCAGGAAGAGGGTGAAAGTGCCCGGTATTGAAGTGGTTAAACAGAACAGAATTGTTTGGCATGCTTTACTGTTGTCCTATGCCACGTGTGACGGCTTTTTTCTTTAATAATTCCTCCTGACCTAAAAAATGTTGTGAATTTACCGCTTACCATGACATTTTCAAGTGGTTAATCTATATATGTTTATATTAATCTCATAGTAAGTGCGTTATTAAGCGCGGCGGAAAGTATGCTGATATTACAAAGTTGGAGCTGTGGATTTCAGACATAAGTCGTACCTATGTCACGCTGGTTCAGCTTGAAAGCATCACATAGTATGTTTTACGTCTTCATGAGCTATCCGAAAAAACCTTTGGCAAATATCCTTCTCCTTGCTGCTGCTCTGTGTAAACCTTTAGGAAAAAAAAAAATTGGGAGCTGAACTATGGCTGCCTTTCTGTGAATGGACAGGCTCTGTTGGCATAGCTGCACTTAAAACACATGCGTTTATGTATTCCATTCTAAGCGTGTTTTAGGATGTATTACACATGTATAGAACATTGTATGGAGCTCCATGCAACTCTACAGTAAGTGCACTCAAACTGCATCAACAGGGGTGTCAAACTCAATTTCATCGCCGGTCCCATCAGCATTATGGTTGCCTTCAAAGGGCACCCCAACCCCCCTTACATCAGATGTCAAGAGCCCCCCCCCCCACCCTCAGAAGTTAAGAGTTCTCCACCCTCCCTTACATTGTGCCAGGAAGAAGCTGGGAAGCAGAAAGTTCAGGGTCTGGAGGAGGACCAGAGGAGGCTGTCTGCTAAATGCTGAGACCGGAGGAGGTGGAGAAGAGGAGTTGCTGGGGCTGCACAGGGAGACATAGAATATATAGGAGGCGTCCTGTCCTCCAACTGCTCAGAAGGGGGGGGGGTAGACGAGCCTCTTTGCGACTGCATGAAGTACAGGACCGGTAAGAGGAGTTCTGTCCTCCTCTCTGCTGCCAACTGCTGAGATGGGGGGGGGCAGAGACAAGCCTCTCTACGACTGCATGGAGAAGCGCAGGATGAGCTGGAGAAGTTCTGTCTTCCTCTCTGCTGCAGACTGCTGAGATGGGGGTGGGGGGAGAGGAGCCTCTCTACAACTGCATGGAGAAGCGCAGGATCAGCTGGAGAAGTTCTGTCTTCCTCTCTGCTGCAGACTGCCGTGATGGGGGGGGGGGGCAGACGAGCTTCTCTGTGAATGAATGGAGAAGCGCAGGATCAGCTGGAGAAGTTCTATCTTCCTCTCTGCTGCAGACTGCTGAGATGGGGGTGGGGGGAGACGAGCCTCTCTGAGACTGCATGGAGAAGCGTAGGATCAGCTGGAGAAGTTCTGTCTTCCTCTCTGCTGCACACTGCTGTGATGGGGAGGGGGGGGCAGACGAGCCTGTCTGCGAATGCATGGAGAAGCACAGGATCAGCTGGAGAAATTCTATCTTCCTCTCTGCTGCAGACTGCTGTGATGGGGGGACAGAGACAAGCCTCTCAGCGATTGCATGGAGAAGTGCAGGACCTGTCGGAGGAGTTCTGTCCTTATCTCTGCTGCCAATTGCTGAGACAAGGTGGGATTGGAGAGGTGCAAGAGCCACATGAAATGACCTGGCTGGCTGGATTCTGCCCACAGGCCTTGTGTTTGACACATGTATATTAAAACATTCCACGCAGCAAAGAAAAAAACTGTGCCAAGAACTTGCTGGAGGTAAGCTGCAGGAAAACAAATGAACGCACAGTTGAAACGCGTGGGCTTGTGATTTCTATGTCTGTTACATCACTCTGAAGGAATACATAATTTCATATGATTGTATGACTTGTATTACTATAGAAATGCCTTATTCTCCTGAGGAAGCAGAATATATTCAGTGAAACGCGTTGGGTGAAAGTGATTTTCAGCCATTTACTAAGTAATTTGAAGGTGATTCTTGTATAACCATTAAGGGGCATAGTAAGTAGGTAAGTAAAGTGCGCCTGTACCTCATAACAAGCTGTGCAGCTTTGACTGAAAAGGAAAAAAGACTTATAAGCCGTACAACTCTGCAAAATCCTGTGGATAGGTATGTGACAGCCTCAGCCCGAGTTCCAACCAGACCCTCCAACGCGTTTTGCTCCGGAGCAGCTTCTGGGACTTATTACCTTTTCACTTGATATCTGGAGCTGGGACGAGCGCCGTCTTTGCCTGCACTCCAGTTTGTCATGGAAGAGGACTCACTGGAGCCTCGAATGGCTCGTGCAGCTTCAGTTCTGGGTCACAGCTTTGACTGAAGTTGAACAATGCCCTTGTTATAGGTGTAGGCCATTTATGTACCTCATGAAGCCTCACTAATAAACTCCTAGAGATGGCATATCCCCTAGGCTGGTGCGGGGGGTGCGCGCTGCACTGGGTGACACCTACCGCACGGGGTGACACCGAACTCGATCCGTGAATCGGTAAGTTGTAAAGCAAGCAGTGGATCCCCGCAGGATGGATTGGATCTGTGGATTGAGCATAATGGATCAGAGTCTGTCAGGAATGGATTCACCACTGGTGGTGGAACTCACCTGCCGTGTGGGCTGCAGTACCAGGGCTGGCCAGCGGGTGCTCTCAGCAGCCAGAAGCTCACTCCTGCAATCAAGCCATCACCTGAGGCTGATTGCAGGAGGTGTATTTAAGGAATGGTCAGGCCTGCAGTCAGTGCCTTGGTGTATTGTTCCCATGAGCCCCTGTACCTGCATCCTGTCTGCTTCCTGCCTTATCCTGACTCTGCTTGATCCTGACTCTGCTTGAACTCTGCCTGCACTGGCCTCGGCTACTCCTGATCAATCTTCTGCCTACTCCTTGTACCTTGTCTGCCTGTTAGCTACCGACCCGGCCTGCCTGACTACGTTGTGCTCCAAATCTATCTATCTATATATATATATATATATATATATATATATATATATATACATACATACATATATATATATATATCAGTTTAGGTTTGGGCTTGTTTCACCTTGTTGTATGTATTTGTGTTAGCTTTGGGTTTGGTTTGTTGCACTGCATTTATGTTTGTGTTGTCCTTAATAAATTATCTTGTTTACACGCTATACCTGAAGTCTGTGTTTCCCTGTGTCGGTCCACACACCTCTGGTCATTCCTGGAGCCCTGACAGAGTCCGATCCATTATGCTCCCCAATCCGCAGATCCAATCCATTCTGCGGGGATCGTCAGCATGCAACCTATACAGGGTGACACCGGACCCGCTCCACGAAAAGGTAAGTTGTAAAGCAAGCTGACGATCCCCACAGGATGGATCAGATCTGCGGATTAAGCATAATGGATCAGAGTCCAGTTCATTATGCCCAATCCGCAGATCCAATCCATCCTGCGGGGATCGTCGGAGGGGGTGTCACCAAGTGTTATTGCACGGGGGGACACCAACCCTAGGGACGCCCCTGCATAACCTCATCCTGCCTCGTTGCTAGGACGTTGCTAAGAGATATCCAGCTATTACTGTTCACACCCACCATCACAGGAGTGAGCTCTCAAATGCTGAGATCAGGGTTACTATGTCAGGGGACAGAAAGTACATGTGGTTGGGGTTTGAATCAGAGAAAGAACGTGCTCCAGCCCATGCTCTGGGTAAAGGATGTGGGAAAGAGGTCTTTGTTCTTATGAACATCGGAACAGGGTGCTTTATTGGGGCTCTTATGGCAAAGCATCCATGGTAAGGGCATGTGGCCTAGTATGGTTTAGAGGAGGAGGGGGTGCACACTCACTGTCCCCCTGTCCTGGCCAGCCAGGCTGCATGCTCAGATAAAAGGTCTAGTATGTATTTTTTCTTGGGGGGGGGGGGCTATGCTGTTTTTTTGTTTGCTTTTTACGTTGGGTATCCCCTTAAAACCCCAATGGGTCTGGTCTGCATTTTTGGTTGGGGAATCCCACAACTTTTTTCACTCTTTTTTTTAGTGGGGTCCCCCATACAATCCATTCCCAGACCCTTATCCCGTATGAGCGACTGTGAATTGTCTTTTGCGAGCAATTAATGGCATTATTTGCGTTAACCACTTCCCGTCCAGCCCATGAATATAGACAGCTGGGCAGGGGCAGTGCAGGAGCGGGTTGCCTTTCATAAACTTTTGGACTGTGCGTGCTCCCTGGGAGCGCGCGGCACCACGATCTGGTGATTTAACCTGTTGGCGCTGATGGTACGCAAAGGTCACCATTTTTAAAGCATTGAGTTTAATTGAATGTAGTTTTAGAAGCAGCCAGTATAGATTCCTGAATATGTCTTTATATCAGCTTTCTGTGATCCTTCACAAAGCAGCACAGTGGCTTAGGGGTTAGCACTTCTGTCTTGCAGCACCAGGGTCCTCCTTTTTAATCCCACAGGGCACTACCTACAGTACATGGAGTTTGTATGTTTTTCCTGTGCCTGTATGGGTTTCCTCCTGTTTCCTCCAGATTCCTCCAACACCCCAAAAGACATGCTGGTAGACTAATTGGCTCCTGACTAAACGGGCCCTAGTATGTGTATATACCAGGGGCAGACTGACCATTTGAGCACTCGGGCACAGCCCGAGGGCCCGGGGTCAGTAGGGGGCCCCATGAGATGCCTCTGGTACCTTTCATTGGCTTTTTCATAGGCTTTTTTGGGTGTGGGTGAGGACACAGGGGCCCCATGATCTCCTATTGCCCGGGGGCCCCATGAGTTGTCAGTCCGTCCCTGGTATATACAGTATGCGTGTGAGGTAGTGACCTTAGATTGCAAGCGCCTTGAGGGCAGAAATGGATGTTAATGTACAATATGTAAAACGTTGCATAAAAATGGTTGGTGCTATACAGTTGTGCTCAAAAGTTTGCATACCCTTGGAGAATTGGTAATAGTTTGTACCCTTTTTAGCAGAACTACTGCTACAGGGTGGACGGGCTGTGCAAAATCACGTATATATACAAGATTTTGCATTTCTGGGTAGGGGGATCGCATGCTGCCCTACCCACGTTTCCATTTGGCAGCTACAGCTGTCGATCACTGGGTCCCGGCCGGAGATTTCCCTCCGGCACCTGGCGATCGCCGAGGAACAGTGAAAGAGGAGAGGTCTGTGTGTAAACATCACAGATCTCTCCCCTGTCAGCACTGGCCTACTGCTTTGTATTTCTCTGCATAGCAGCATGTTTCCCTAGTAAAGCACACAGCTTTACTAGGGAAATTTTCCACTTCTTAAAGCGGAGTTCCACCCAAAAGGAGAAGTTCCGCTTTTAGGACTGCTCCCTCGCTCCCCATTAAGGACTGGCACCTTTGGGTACCCGAATTTGACAGGAACCCGCTTCCACTTCCGGTCCGATCGCCTAGGCGATTGGAAGCGAAAGGTGTCCTCCCTCCCTGTAGTCTTTTGGGACATGTGACAAATTCCAGAAGACTACAGGACCATTCATGAAGCGCAACACTACTCGCGCATGCGCAGTGGGTACCCGGCTGTGAAGCAGCAAGATATCACAGCCGGGTGCCCACACTGAAGATGCCGGCCTCCTGGAATACAGGACGGCCGGTGAAATGGGCTGTCCGCGGGCACACCGCGGGACCGTGGGACAGGTAAGTGGCTGTTTTTTAAAAGTCAGCAGCTACAGTTTTTGTAGCTGCTGACTTTTATTTTTTGACAGCGTGAGTGGAACTTCGCTTTAATAAGTGACTGCACAGTACTGTCTGGCATATTCAAGGCTTTGGATATCTTTATATATCCTTTTCCACCTTTATAAACTTCCATTACCTTGTTACGCAAGTCTTTTGACAGTTCTTTTCTGTTCCCTATGGCTCAGTATCTAGCCTGCACTGATCCACGTGAGAGCTAACAAACTCTGACAATTTATACACAGACGCTAACTGCAATTGAAGAAGCGACAGATATAGAAAATTAACCTTTAATTGCCATTTTAACCTGTGTGTGTCTGTACCAAGGCCAAACAATCCAGGGGATGGAAACTTTTGATCATGGCCATTTGGGTGATTTCTATTATCATTATGATTTAAAAAGGAGCCAAACAACTGAGTGATAATAAATGGCTTCATATGATCACTGGTCCTTAAATAAAAGACAATATTTCGGTTTGATCAGTCATATTTTTAGCCAATGGCCGTTTGGCGGCTGCAAAAGTGCTTCAGCATTCCGGGTGCACGCCATTTGGCGTGCTCCTGCACATGCGCAGTTTGCGCTCCTGCAGAGCCGCGCAGCGGCGTGATCTGTCACCGGCCGTGTACCTCGGACACGGCCGATGACAGATCTGAGTACCGGCTCCCGTTGCTGGTACCATGTGACCTGCTGTGACCAATCACAGCAGGTCACATGACAGTTGTATACAATGGATGGCTTCATTCATGCCATCCATTGTATACTAGTGCCTAGCTGTGAATGGTCACAGCTAATCACATGCACATGTCATGTGATTAGCTGTGACCAAATCACAGCTAAGCACAAAAAAGAAAAAAACAAAAACAAAAAAAAACCTGAATGAATCGATTTCATTCAGGTAAATGCTTGCTTATAGCAAAGTAATTCTTTGCTATAAGCAAATTGTGTACAGAAAAAAAAAAAAAATACTGATCACTTCCCCAAAGTAGTACAATGTTACTATAGTAAAATATGAAAAAAAATCTTAAAAAAATAAAAAAAAGTAATAAAAAAAAAAAAATATATATATATATTTTTTTTTCATACTGTCACCAGTCAGTGTCCCTGTTCACCGCCATGCCAGTTATATGATGACGCTGTACTGCACTGGTGACAGTATGTAAAAAAAAAAAATAGTGAAAATAATTTTTTTAATTTTTTCATTTTCCGAAAAATTATGACAAAAAAAATACAACTTAAAAAAACTCGCCATGCCTCTCATGAAGTACGTCGGACTGTCTACTTTACAAAAAGGGGTCATTTGGGGGATATCTGTACTGTTCTGACATTCTTGGACCTCAAGAAATTAGATTGGCTGTCAGTACTTCAGGATTGATCAATATTCAGATCTATACCATAGTTTGTGAACTCTATAACTTTCCTACAAACTAAATAATACATCCTAATTTGGGTTATTTTCACCAAAGACATGTAGCAGAATACATCTCGGCCTAAATTTATGAAGAACAATTATTTATTTGTAAACTTTTATAACAGAAACAAAGAAAAACGTGTTTTTTTTTCAAAATTTTTGGTCTTTTTTTGTTAATTTAGCAAAAAATAAAAACCCCAGCGGTGATTAAATACCACCAAAAGAAAGCTCTAGTTGTGTGAAGAAAATGATAAAATTTTAGTTTGGGTACAATGTTGTATGACCGCGCAATTGTCATTCAAAGTGTGAGAGTGCTGAAACCTGAAAAATGGCCTGGGCAGGAAGGGGGAAAATTGCCCGGTATTGAAATGGTTAATATCAATGCCAAAATTTCACACCAGGGTATGTAAACCTTTGAGCACGACTGAATACCTGTTACAAATAAATCAAATAGCAGGATTGGATCTGAGAGGAGGAGGACAATGCATCGTACCATGCTAGCACTGCTCTTTGCCTATAGGAGACAGCAGATAGACAAGATTATTATTAGGGCGATGCTGCTTCATTGTCAATCAGTGCAGGGTGGGAATGGGTTGGCAACCAAACTGTATTACTTAATGCCAAAATCCCGAGAGCCTTCATTATGCAAATTCCAGCTTTTGGAAAAGTTGCCACCAATAGATCTTCCAGCACATCCTATCAGCCCACACTTCATTGTTGGATGTGCTATGAGAATTCCAATGGCAATTGCTCCAACCAAGGGACTGCATACTACCAGCCACACCCGGCAGTGTCCATTCTTCATGTCTAAGCATACTTTCAGTTGCCACCTGCAATTACAGGTTTTCTTTCACTTCAGTTGAGAAAACTATTCCTGGCTGGCTGTGCTGGCTGGTTTGAGTGCCTAGATCACAAGACTGCCTGACAGAAATTACAAATGGCATATGTATTTAGCTGCTTCCCAGCATTAAAGGCAATGTATGGTAGTTTTGTACAAATGTTCTCTTTTTAAAAATCTCCAGGACTAAGATGTGAATATATAGTCTTATATTTGGAGTTTTAGGTTTCTTTTTACATTTTTTGCAGTAGTCCCTTACTTCCTGTATTAAAAATCCTGTTGCTCCATAGCTCAAGCTAAAATGTACACACA
The DNA here is from genome assembly GCF_062004578.1 of Staurois parvus. NCBI lineage: Eukaryota > Metazoa > Chordata > Amphibia > Anura > Ranidae > Staurois > Staurois parvus. The sequence goes on along the minus strand of NW_028317991.1, from coordinate 7,257,761 downwards.
CAAGTAAAGAAGCCCTACCTTGGTGACAAGGTAGTTGCTGTAGCAGGAAGTGATGTGAGATCTCCAATGGGGAGACATAATACAATATAAAATGGAGGCTGTAGCCTTCCCCACCCTACAATTAAAAAATGTTTTTATTGTAATTGTGTCCATGTTTGAGAGATACAAGATAGGGTACATCACCATCACATCCGCATAATTGCCATCAGAAGTAGTTACTGTCAGGGGTGGACTGACCATTTGGAAACTCGGGCACTGCCCGAGGGCCCGGGGTCAGTAGGGGGCCCTATGAGATGCCCCTGGTACCTTTTTCCTAGGCTTTTTTGAGTTTGGGCAAAGACACAGGGGCCCCATGATCCCCTATTGCCCAGGGGCCCCATCAGTTGTCAGTCCGCCCCTGTTTACTGTAGTCGCATATCAAAAGGTTTTGGGGCCTCAGGAGGACACTTTTATCAAGGCAGCATCACTGTTGCCATGGTCATTTTTTCCTTAATGGAGGTGTCCTTCTGAGTAGGGATGAGACCAAGATTTGGTCCAAATATAAGTTTGGACTGAACGTTGGCTGTTTGGGCATTCGGATGAACACCCAAATATCTACCCTTTCGGGAACATCATATATAATAGTGGATTTACTACCGCAATTATACATGACAACTTCCTGCTGTCAATGGTTGTCCTTAACAAGTCCTTAACCTTCTTGGCGGTATGATTCTTTCCGATTTTTTGTGCTGAAAGCGGTACCATTTTTTTGCATGGAAATATGTAGTTTTTTATTGTAGGCTGTAATTCTTAGGAATAACTCACTGAAATCTCTCCGAACAAGAGTCTATTAAACATTCCGGATATGATAAAATTTGAAACACGAAATCATAAATTATAATTTAATAAATAATCATAAAAAAATAATAATATAATAATAATAAATTTAATTCATTAATATAATCAAACCAAAAACACTGAAATTTGAAATACAGAGGCAAATTCGCACATCGCTGAGCAAAGTCGCAAAATTGTTTTCAGTGTCTGATGACGAATTTCCCCATGAATCATTATCACTCAATTCTGCAAGTGGTTCTGATTTACTATCGCTGTTCTAAAACCGCTTTTGACGTAAAGGGACGCTTTTTGGACGCCATGGACTTTTCTAAGTTTCCAGGCAGAAAGAACATTCAAAATGCAGGCAGGGCACAGGACAAAAAAGTAGGGACAAAATATATGTGAAATGCATTGAAACAGCAATGACAGCAAAAATGACATTTTTTAAAAAATTCAAATTTCCCGCCGCCGCCGGCGGCGCCCGTATGTCCCGACGTCACAGGGACCGGAACACGCAAGCCGGATGCCAGCATCGGCCGGAGGAGATGGCCGGGGACGCTGCAGGGGACACATCGTGGGAGCGAAGGACAAGGTAAGTGCTGCAGGGACCCCCAGAGCAACGCCGCATGGTAAGCCCGAGTGTAGCTCAGGGTTACCGCTTTTGGTATAGAAATTTTACCCCGAGCTACACTCGGGAACACCGCTAAGGAGGTTAACAAACAGTGACATTACTGGCCTCCATTCATTTACATGTCTGGCAATCCCCAACCATGTTAGCAATGGGGTAAAGATCGTTTTTAAAAAATGGTTCAATACCTGTGCCTTAATGTCACCTATCCTCCTCACCCTCTCTTCTAATTTATTCTTTGCTTTCTCTTTTCCTTTCCTCTGTTCTGTTTTATATATTGCTGAGGCGCAAATCACCTGCTCTCGTCTTAGTGGTACTAAGCGTTTTTTCTTAAACCGTCAGTTGTTCACGGTACAATTTGTTGTTTCTAGTGCCTTATGTTTATATGTCTGATGTAACACTATTTGCTTGTACTTGTTGTAAAAAGTATTTAAGAAAAACCATTGGAAACTAAAAAAAATGGTTCACCCCCTAATTCATACCAGGCCCTTGGAGTCTGTTTTAAATTTTGAGAGGGACCCAAAGCACAACTCCCCCCCAAAAACAAAGAAATGTCGAGAGACCTCCTTCAACCAGACCCTTATCCAAGCATGTAGCTTGGCAAGTAAAAAAATATATAAATACAAAAATATTGAAATTAACTGATGACTAAAGACATTTAGCACAACTTTATTTTTTTTTAACAAAAATTTGAGGTTTTATTGTTTTTTTTTTTACAAAAATTAATGGTCGTGTGTTTTATATTCTTAATATTTGATAAACAGTTGTGCAAATATTGTGTGATATAGGAAATTGCAACTGCCATGTTTTTATTCTACAGGACTGTTACATAGTCTGGCTGAAAAAAGACAAAAGTCCATCCAGTTTAATCATAGACCAGAAAATATAGAATGCTTTAGGGTTTTTAAGAATTTCCTAAGCAAAAATGCAGATTTTAGCATATTTGCAAAAAATTATTCAAAAATTGATCTAGTAGCAAAGTGGTTAAAAAAATGGAGCAAAAAATCCTGCGATCTACAAGTGCTATGGAAATGATTCCTCTTACATTACACAATCTCAGACCAGCCAATGAATGATTTCACACCTTACTGAACAGGTCCTTTAAATGTTCTTTTCCCTACTAAAGCGATACTTCCTCTTTACATTATATAATTCACTTCTACAACATGAAGAAACAAAGTAACGCGTTCCGATGTTTATTATAATCCACTTCTTCTGAGGCTGGCTCCTCTTACCCGTCCACTCCAGTAGGTGTGATATCTGTGGCCTACAAGGCAACTTGGAGTAACGGAAGGGGATCATTTTCCATTCAGACTGCTGAGAGGGCAAATAGATCACTTACTCTGCTGTGCTGGGATCTTCCATTGTTCTGGATCCTGTTACATAAAGGTGTTCTGTGAGCAACAGAACTTTGCTGACATGTAAGGAGGTATTAAAAGGCTAATCTGGGCGGCAGAAAGTGAAACACGTCTTGGCTCTTTAACAGCAGGGGAGAGGAAATCTAAAACATGGCCTGACTGTTCTGTAGGGTTAACTCTCTAACTGCTGGTCCAATACTAGAAGGCGTAAGAAAAATAATCAACCTTTAATAACAAAGGATGGAAGACTGAAAGAAATATTCTAACATCCCGCTCATTAGGACCGTGTCACAGCTACCTAAATCATCTGTGTAACGGAACCCCAGACACCTACGACTGGATATCTCCGTCAAGAAGCTGCTTCTCAGGCTCTGGAACACGAGACCAGTGAATCTGGCTATTGCTTCCCCGAGATCCAGACGACACCAGTCTTGAAGTACAGATACAAGATACATACACTCAGGGGACAGTCGCCCCTCCCTGCATAATGACACATGGTGGGGCAATCTACATTAGTAACAAGAGACACACAGGTAAAATCTATACCAGAATTGAGTGTTACTTGTGAGCCACTAATTAAAATCAATACAGGTGCGCTGACATCAAACACATCCTCTATTCATGTGTATATAAGTACCAAAAAAATGATTAACCATTTGCTGTCCGCCCTATGGCCGAATGACGGCCGGCAAATGTCATCAGCATTCCGTCCTCCTGCACATGCGCAGATTGCGCTCCTGCAGAGCCGCGCAACGGCGCGATCTGTCACCGGCCGTGTACCTCGGACATGGCCGATGACAGATCTGAGTATCGGCCCCCGTTGCCGGTACCATGTGACCTGCTGTGACCAATCACAGCAGGTCACATGACAGTTGTATACAATGGATGGCTTCATTCATGCCATGCATTGTATACTAGTGTCTAGCTGTGAATGGTCATAGCTAATCACATGCACATGTCATGTGATTAGCTGTGGCCAAATCACAGCTAAGCACAAAAAAAAAAAAACCCCTGAATGAATCGATGTCATTCAGGTAAATGCTTGTTTATAGCAAAGTAATTCTTTGCTATAAGCAAACTGTGTAAAAAAAACAAAAAAAAAAACTGATCACTTACCCAAAGTAGTACAATGTTACTATGGTAACATTGTACTACTTTGGACATAGTGAAATATGAAAAAAAAATCTTAAAAAAAGAAAACAAATTTAATAAAAAAAAAAATATATATATATATATATATTTTTTTTTTTTCATACTGTCACCAGTCAGTGTCCCTGATCACCGCCATGCCAGTTATATGATGACGCTGTACTGCACTGGTGACAACATGTAAAAAGAAAATAGTGAAACTAATTTTTTAAATTTTTTCATTTTCCGAAAAATTATGACAAAAAAAATACAACTTCAAAAAACTCGCCATTCCTCTTATGAAGTACCTCGGACTGTCTACTTTGCAAAAAGGGGTCATTTGGGGGATATCTGTACTGTTCTGACATTCTTGGACCTCAAGAAATTAGATTGGCTGTCAGTACTTCAGGATTGATCAACATTCAGATCTATACCATAGTTTGTGAACTCTATAACTTTCCTACAAACTAAAAAATACATCCTAATTTGGGTTATTTTCACCAAAGACATGTAGCAGAATACATCTCGGCCTAAATTTATGAAGAACAATTATTTATTTGCAAACTTTTATAACAGAAACAAAGAAAAACGTGTTTTTTTCAAAATGTTTTTGTCTTTTTTTGTTAATTTAGCAAAAAATAAAAACCCCGGCGGTGATTAAATACCACCAAAAGAAAGCTCTAGTTGTGTGAAGAAAATGGTAAAATTTTAGTTTGGGTACAATGTTGTATGACCGCGCAATTGTCATTCAAATTGTGAGAGCGCTGAAACCTGAAAACTGGCCTGGGCAGGAAGGTGTAAAATTGCCTGGTATTGAATTGGTTAATATATGCCGCGCTCCCAATCTGAGTAAAAATATAAAAAATATATATAAATCAACTCAATAAATCCCTAAAACATAATCTAAATAATAATCCCAAAAAAACATCTTAATGATCAAATCCAAAAACAATGTGATCAAAAAACAAAAAAACTATGTGATCAAATAAATATATAGTGACTACTATAAAAATAAATATCGAATAATGCAAAGAAGTCTCTGTTGAAATGAGGTGACAACTCCCAGTGATGTGATTCAAATAAAATATAAACTTCCGGAGATTTCTAATGTGATTAAGTTGTGCGCTCACCTCCTTATTAGCCTATGATAGGCTTACTTCGCTTTTTGTTCACTTGTGGAACTTTTGAAACCTGTGTTGCATCATATGAAGGGTGGTGGGTATCTCTCAGTTGGCTCCCCGTACTCCTATCCCCACAGGGATCTCTCTCTCCTGCTACTACTCTCTTGTCTAAGTGTTGAATTGAGTGTTACTTGTGAGCCACTAATTAAAATCAATACAGGTGCACTGACATCAAACACATCCTCTATTCATGTGTATATAAGTACCAAACAAAATGATTAATATATGCCGCGCTCCTAATCTGAGTGAAAATATAAAAAATATATATAAATCAGCTCAATAAAGAGACACACAGGTATTCAAACTTCACACCAGCAGACAGTCCCATCAGGAGGGAGGGCTGCTGGAGACCCCCCCCCCACTAAGCTAATACACATAAACACACACAGCCCATAATAGTTTGCTCCCAAGCAAGACAAACAATAGAATAATGGGATGCAACCACACAACACCAAACAATCCACAACCCCCACCCCACCTATGTCTACACAATATTAGGACGGATCCCCCTGTACCCCTAACAGGCACAGGGTGACTTACACATAAGAGGGATATGGGGAGCTGAGACGGGGTCTCCCCACCTGTCCAAAGTGAGCTGGGTTCCATGGGCCCCCACCCAAAATGACTCCCGTCACACTCTGCTCTGCGACACTCTTCTTGGCAAGCAGGTGGGCTGGTAATATTGCTAATTTGGGCTTTGAAAGTTCATTCAAGGAGACCTAGTGGTCCTTAAAGTAACATTGCTACTGATCCTCAAAGGGACTGATACCACTCCAATGGGACTAACATCCAGGATCCATTTTCCGTGTACATTGTGTAGGAAGCTGGTCCTCAAGTTGTTTCACCAAGTCAAATTGGGCATCCCATAATCTCCAATCCCTATCCCAGTTGTTTACCCTTAATAAAACAACAAAAATAAGTCCAAGGACTAGTCATTGTCTCTGTAAGAAATTTGGAAACTGTGTTTCCCGGCTGTGCAAGAATAGGGGGACCCAAAATCCAGCAGCTCCTTAGGGGGCAGCACTACACATTGTTGACTTGACCCCATTATTTAATAAATAATTGAACAAATATGTTCCAAAATCAATTTTTTAAACAAAATATTACCTAGGTATGGCCATGTTAACTTTTTATTTTTATTACCCTGTGTTTCTTTTTATTTCACAAAGATCGTTATTTTTGCTGATTTCTTTTTAGCATTTGGCTAAACCTTTTTATCTCAGTACTGGACCAGGAAGAAGGGGCTAAGCCCCCCAAAAGCTTGACCTGAAAATGTAACTGGTATTGGAAATTTTAAAAAAGTAATACAAACAGTACTTGACGAAATCATCAGAAATACATGAAAATTACTGCAGGCCAGTTATTGTGTATTAGGCAGTTCACTGCTGGGCTCACACGGAATCACAGCCCCAACAATCGGTGACATTAGCTATTTAAAGAGGTACTAAACCCAAAGCCAAAAATGTAATATATCGCAGCTCACCAATCATTAGATTAGTTTTCTTCTTTTTTTTTAGGCTTTTCCCCACTGTTCTTGTGATCTGGCCAGTAACATGTATTAGATTACCTCCACTCTGGATGAAGGAGCACAGGGAGCACGTTTGGACAGCACCATTGTTAGTCTGGTGGGAGAGGAGTGTTAGATGTAGTAGCATATTTAGATACAATAAAAAATTGAAGCCAGACTCCAACTCACACTGCAGTTACACAATCAGTTACAGCAAACTGTTTTTTTATTTCTTTTGGAATAAGGGTTTAACATAAATAAACAAAAACTGAACAATGCATGCTTGTTATACTCACGATGGAACCTAAGGGGTTAATCCTCTGCATTGTGTAAAAAGGCTGTTTGATCCTGTCTTCTCTGATCCTCCCCTTCTTCTGCTGTCCCCAATCCATCTGCTAATAGAACAGAGCCTTGAGGGCAAGCTTCACATGCTCAGTTTGGTGTGTATTTTTTTTCCTTGGGATGGTGCATGTGATCAGCACAGGGCCAATCAGCACTGTCCAGACAGAGGGTCAGGGGTTATGCAGCCTCTTAGGACAATCAGAGGAAAATGAAAACTCCTCCTCCAAGCTTTAACCAGTGCTCTGCTCAACACTGATAGAAGTCACAAGACTGCTATATACTGCTGATTAGACAAGGTATTTAGCAGTTTATGTTTACTAAAATAATTGCATTTCCATGTTGTGTGTACTGTGTGAGACCAGATATAGTGAATGCAGGGTCCGGGGAGAACAGATATAGTGAATGCAGGGTCCGGGGAGAGCAGATATAGTGGATGCAGGGTCCGGGGAGACCAGATATAGTGGATGCAGGGTCCGGGGAGACCAGATATAGTGAATGCAGGGTCCTGGGAGACCAGACATAGTGAATGCAGGGTCCGGGGAGACCAGATATAGTGAATGCAGGGTCCGGGGAGACCAGATATAGTGAATGCAGGGTCCGGGGAGACCAGATATAGTGAATGCAGGGTCCGGGGAGACCGGATATAGTGAATGCAGGGTCCGGGGAGACCAGATATAGTGAATGCAGGATCCAGGGCTTAGTAACACTTCCACTCTGAATTCAAAAGGAATCGAAAGGACAGCACAGGGATTCTGAAGGGTTAGTTCTTCCAGTGTTTGACTTATGGAAAATCAAAAAGATAGCCAATAGATTTTGATGGGTTAACTCTTTCCATGCTGGATTCACAAGAAATCAAAAGGACGGCCCAAGGATTCTGAAGGGTTAACTCTTGCAATGCTTGACCTACATGAAATAGATAGCCAATGTATTCTAACAGGTTAACTCTTCAAGAGCTGGATTCACAAGAAAATGAAAAGGACATCCCAGGGATTCCGAAGGGCTAATTCGACCAGTTCTGGATTCAAAAGAAATGGAAAAGACAGTCTAGCAATTTTTGAAGGTTAAACCAGGGGTGGACTGACCATTTGGAAATTCGGGCACTGCCCGAGGGCCTGGGGTCAGTAGGGGGCCCCATGAGATGCCCCTGGTACCTTTTTCCTAGGCTTTTTTGAGTTTGGGCAAGGACACAGGGGCCCCATGATCCCCTATTGCCCAGGGGCCCCATAAGTTGTCAGTCCGCCCCTGGGTTAAACTGTTCCAGCGCCAGATCCACAGGCAGTGAAATGTACAATCCAATGACTCTAAAGAGCTTCAGTGTATGTCAGCATATTTCCTACAGCTCTGCAATGCATGCACATTTCTCCATGTTTTATCCCTCTGGACATGCTGCAAGTGCAGATCAATGTTAGAAATATAGTGTGTGATCCTACCTGCCTCTTGGCCATGACAACGCAGAGTATTTTGGGGTCTGAATTGTTCAGCGCATGGTGTCAGCCCTACTTCCTTCATTTCTGATGGATTGCAAAGAAAACAGACTGTCCTAATATCCCCATAACCCCTTCTTGTGCGTAGGCAGAGAACGCATGCAATGATTGGCTCACCAGATTTCTGATAAAATCAACAGGGATTTTTTCCACTTCTCAAACAGATATAACAAAACAGTTTGAATGTATTGGGAAACGTTATGCTCCACTGCAGGCTGTATTTATTTATTTCAGGTACTTATATCGCACCGTCAATTTGGGCAGCACTTTACATATATATTGTACATTCACATCAGTCCCTAACCCCCAAGGGGCGTACAATCTAAGGTCCCTAATTTACATTCATACATACACATACTAGGGCCAATTTAGACAGGAGCCAATTAACCTACCTGCGTGTCTACATTGATTTTGAAATTCGACCAAGGAAGCCTTTAATATCGCTTCATGTTGCTACAGAAAATAATTTTTGTGGCCAAGAATTTTCTTTTCTTTCCAGGTCACAACTCGTGCTCATTTTATTATCAATTACATTTCTCGTGTGATTCTCCCATCATTGATTAGAAATTAGTTTTTTTTTAAATTTCCAACATGCCACAATTATTCAAATTCGATGGTCGCGCAAAAAACGGCTGTTGCTGTGGCCCACTAATGGTGCGAAATTTGAACAGAAATTCTTAGAAAAGATTTTCGAAAGAAAATTATTTCGAAATTCGATTTGTGTATAGCCGGCTTAAATCAAATCATCACACCTGTGTCTCTGTAACCCTAGGTTCACATTTGTGTGGGTGATGCCGCTGCGGATCCACATGAAAATCCGTGCAGCCGCACCACCCGCACAGAGAATTGAGGACCCAGGTATGGACAATACATAGTTGCATTGGTCCAAGGTGGACCAATGTAACTATGTGTAAAATATCCATACCTTGAATTCAGCTCTCCATATCCCTATTATGTGTAAGTCACCCTGTGCCTGTTAGGGGTACAGGGTAATCTGTCCTAATATTGGGGTGGGGGGTTGTGGATTGTTTAATGCCATGTGGTTGCATCCCATTGTTCTATTGTGTGTATTGCTTGGGAGCAAACTATTATGGGATGTATATGTTTATGTGTATTGGCTTGGTGGGGGGTGTTTCCAGCAGCCCTCCCTCCTGATGGGACTGTCTGCTGGTATGTCTCTTGTTACTAAAGGTTGATTGCCCAGCCCTGTGTCATTATGCAGGGGGGGGGTTGTTCCCTTGAGTGTATATATCTTGTATCTGTGTTAAAATAAAGTAGTCTATTTCCTGGTTTACTTCAAGACTGGTGTTCTCTAGTCTTGTATGGTCTGCTGTGGTGTCTGTGGTCGGTGTTCAGACGGGGAAGCAGTATTCTAACGGAAGCACCCAAGTGCAGATGTGGCCGGTTCCGTTACATTACCCTTTATTGCTAGAATATACATTATAAAATACAGCCTTGGCCAGCCTTAGTACACATGAGATGAATTAAATCCAAAAACAGCCAAGCAAGTAAAACATCAGATCTCTGGTGGTAACAAAAATGTTGCTGTCCAAGAACCTTTGGGGATACCTGGGCAGGTAAGGAAAATCTGTCTTAGCCATTGTTTGCTCCCAAAATTTGGGTTCAACGTTTCCATCTATGCATTCACGTAAACTTGCTAGGTCATATCCCACATTCAGCGGCTTCTTCTGGAAAACCCGCTGACAAATTTACCCGCAGCTCTGTGGCATGCCACTAATAGCATGGTCCATCCCAACTTCAGTGGTCAGCTACAATGATGTACCTGAATAAAATGGTATTAAACAGCATAATGAAGTCTTAAAGTATATGTAAAATTTCACCTTGTAAAAACAACTTATACAGTTAAAATAGAAATGAAGGTAAAGCGTGTGTATAGATATAAAAAGTTACCAAAAAATTACAAATACCTCTTTTTTATAAGTGATCATATACGCTCTGTTCTCAGTTGCATAGAGAGGTGAGGGAGGAGAAACAGCAAGACACTGAACTACCCAGTGAATGGCTGTGCAGGAGGGGTGGCATGTCAGCAGAAGCATGATCATTGGAGGAGAGCACAGCTAGAGAATTGACCACACTGTGCTCTCATGCCTAGTGTGGTGAGTTTTTGATAGGAAAGCAGAGGTACTGACGGGAACACCAGGAAGGAAGCAATACAAAGAGATACTTTTTTGCACAACCAGGGGCATATTTGCAGCGAAGCAGACAAGGCGTTTGCCTTGGGTGGCATTTTTCAGGGGAGCGATGGAACCCCCCTGTGAAGAAGGGACATTGGTTGTTCTGCATCGTGCCAAGGAGGATCTGAGGGGCACTGGGGGTAGATTGCAGGCAGAAGAGTCGAGTGAGGGGAACCAGGAGAGCGGCCGTGAGACTCTGAGAAGGGAGCTGGGATTCTGGAGAGCTGTGATGGTGAGTCTCTCTCCTTCTCTCCTGGGTTAGCAGTGGTGTGTCTGTGTGTGGGGGGGGGGGGGCTGACGGGTAGCGGCGGGGGGGGGGGGGGTCGGATTTTATGTGTTACCTAGGGCAGCACAAAACCTAAATACACCACTGCGTACAAGTATGCCAGTACATGGTACAGCAGGCACATATCAGGACTATCAAATGTTGGGTTTACATATTCTGTACCTGCTTTCCCTGCCGCCCTATAGCAGAACTACTGCTACAGGGCGGTAGGGCTGCTCAAAATCACGTATAATTACATTTCTGGGTAGGGGGTGCGTGCATCGCCTTACCTGCACCGCCATTGGTGGCTACAGATGTCAGTCACTGGGTCCCGGCTGGAGATTCCCCATCGGCACACGGCAATCGCCGAGGAACAATGACAGGGGAGAGACCTGCAGAGAAATACACAACAGCATGTCTCCCTAGTAAAACACAGCAGAGCACACAGTTAACCCTTTGATCGCCCCAGATGTTAACCCCTTCCTGCCCAGTGCCATTAGTACAGTATCAGTGCTTTTCATTAGCTCTGATCAATGTATTAGTGTCATTGGGATGTCAGTGGCAGTTTGTCAGTTGCCCCCAGTGTCAGAATGCCCGCCGCAGTAACGCTATAAGTCGCTGATCAGCGCCACTACTAGTATAAAAAAATATATACAGTATATATACACCACCATTTATAGGCGCTGTAACTTTCATGTAAACCAGTTAATTTAGACGTATTGAGATTTTTTTTTTTTAGCAAAGACATGTCGCAGAATACATTTTGGCCTAAATTTATGACAAAATTTGATTTTTTAATTTTTTTATTGGACGTGTTTTGTAGCAAAAAGTCAAAAATATTGTCCTGGGGTTTTTTTTTCCAAATTGTCAGTCTTTTTTTGTTTATAACACAAAAAATAAAAAACACAGGCAATCAAATACCACTGAAAAAAGCTCTATTTGTGGGAAAAAAAGCATGCAGTGTTGCATGACTGTGCAATTGTCAGTTAAAGTAACACAGCGCCGTATCGCAAAAAATGGCTTGGTCAGTGGGGGGGGGGTGAATCCTCTGGAGGGCAAATGGTTAAGTAGTGTAAAGAGCTAAAATGATAATCCTCTCTACTGAATCTGTGGGCTCCATTTATGCAGCAGTCCTGTGACCTTGCTACAGATATGCCAGTGCTTAAAAAAAGAAAAAGTATCATCACACACTTATAAGGCACAGCTTTTTTCATGACATCCAAATTTGTAGAGCACAATAAAATTATTCAAGGAAGGTGCAAAAGCCAGGTGGAAAATCCAATCAAGTGAGTTCTGCTACTTTAAGCAGTAGAATGCCGTGACACACCATAGACTCTACACTATGACACAACCTAGACTCTACACTGTGACACAACCTAGACTCTACACTGTGACACAACCTAGACTCTACACTGTGACACAACCTAGACTCTATACTGTGATACAACCTAGACTCTACACTGTGACACAACCTAGACTCTACACTGTGACACAACCTAGACTCTACACTGTGACACAACCTAGACTCTACACTGTGACACAACCTAGACTCTACACTGTGACACAACCTAGACTCTATACTGTGACACAACCTAGACTCTATACTGTGACACAACCTAGACTCTACACTGTGACACAACCTAGACTCTACACTGTGACACAACCTAGACTCTACACTGTGACACAACCTAGACTCTACACTGTGACACAACCTAGACTCTATACTGTGATACAACCTAGACTCTACACTGTGACACTACCTAGACTCTACATTGGCACACCATAGACTCTACACTGTGACACTACCTAGACTCTACATTGGCACACCATAGACTCTACACTGTGACACAACCTAGACTCTACACTGTGGCACACAATATACTCTACACTGGCACACCACAGTCTCTACACTGTGGCACACCATAGACTCTACACTGGCACACCATAGACTCTACACTGGCACACCATAGACTCTACACTGTGGCACACTATAGACTCTACACTGTTGCACACCATAGACTCTGCACTGGCACACCATAGACTCTACACTGGCAGACCATAGACTCTACACTGTGACACACCATAGACTCTGCACTGTGACGCACCATAGACTCTACAGTGTGACACACCATAGACTCTACACTGTGACACACCATAGACTCTACACTGTGACACACCATAGACTCTACACTGTGGCACACCATAGACTCTACACTGTTGCACACCATAGACTCTACACTGTGGCACACCATAGACTCTACACTGTGGCACACCATAGACTCTACACTGTTGCACACCATAGACTCTACACTGTGACACAACATAGACTCTTCACTGTGGCATGTATTTTTAGAATGGGTCTGTACAATTCTGACTCCAGTGTGGGGCAATTCTGGGGAGTGGATAGCAGTATCTGCTTTCTGCTATACTGTACAAAAAAAACCCCTATGACTTCTTTACTAGCCATAGAAGCTGAAGAATGGCATAGAATAATCTGTTGAGCCTAAAGTGTTTTATTTATTCACAGTACCTGTTTCCAGCTTAAGTTTCATGATATGTTTAACCTATTTATCTAAATGTATGTTTGTACTGTTACATCTGCTGTATATGTATACGCTGGATGTCTGAAAGTCAATTGTACCATGGCTGTCAGAACTTGCATTAATAATAAATAGAACATCACATATGGGGAGGCTTTAAAGCAAATGTGTATTCCTTTTGCATATATTTTCTTTACTTGTTCTGGTTACCACTAAAAAAAAAATACAGTTTTTTAAGTCATATAAATAATGTAGTGCCCTCTTAGTTAGCTAGGGGGAGTTAGAGTCCTAATTGTTAGAGAGGAGGACTGAGTAGCAGCCTGGGTGTAATAGTCAGGAGGTCAAATTGTGGTCAGGGCTGAGAAGCTCTGCAAGCCAGTCCCTCTGGAATTTCCCCCAGCTCTAGAGCTTTGGAGGAAGGTCTAGAAGCAGTGGGTGGATCTGCGGAGTGGCTGGCTTGTACTGTTGAGGGATTCAATCCCCAACAGAAGTCCTGGCAAGGGGCCAGGACAACCCTTAAAAGTAAGTGAGCCTGCTCAGCAGCAGGAGAGTTTGGGTGTAAGACAGAGAGGAAGATGTGAGGCAAAAGGCAGGAGCCAGGGAGGGGGCCAGATAGAGGGGCTCACCTACAGGCAGATAAGCATGGAAAGGAAGAAAGCTCAGAACTTCATTGGCCCCCACAGCGAGGATCACCCATACAGCAGGGAAGGAGCAGCCCAGCTAGAAAGCCTGGAAGCAGCCACCAACCCATCAGTGGTACAAGAGAGGATATGAGTGAGTACACCTACACCCCCTGGGCGAATAGGGAAAGGAGCACTTTGGTGGGAAACCAGATTCATCATCTGCCTGGGACTGTCCATTTCTTAAAGCGACAGGCACAAGATCTCCTGTTCAGGGATACCTCCAGATTGCTGGGTGAAGGAAGAGGAGTTCATCTAGGGTCTGGGGTGGTACATTAGTGGACACTGGCTAGCTTTCCTACAGAGACTGTGTTTCAGTGAAGGTTTGTAAATAGTTCCAGGAAGTTGTCCTCAGTTCATCGATTCCCTTGGGCATCCTGCACACCCCTAACTCTATCCCAGTTCAAACCCCTTGATAAAAAACAACAAACACAAAGCTCAAGGACTGATCTCTGATTCTTGAATGCAAGCCTGTGCGAAGATGCATGTTGCCTGGCTGTGCAGGATTATAGGGGGACCCAAAATCTTCTAGGGCTTCAATATGAAATACTGCATGTAATAATATTTTGGAGCCATCAGATGGAGCTCAAGTCTACTTTCTACATTTAGCATTGTATCTTTGCTGATAAACTGCTGGAGGAATCTCTAAAGCAGGCCATACATGGGTCAAATTCCAAACGATTTTTCGATCAAAAATCGAAAACATTGTTCATTCTGTAATCCGATGGTGCCACCAATGGTTTCGAAAATCGGTATTTGTTTACGAATTTTCCAGCATGCTCGATAAACGAAATTGGGAGGAACCATGAAAATCGGCCGGTGCCATTGCCCCACTAACAGAGTGAAAAACGGCCGATTATTCTTAGGTCCGATTTTCAAACAAAAAAATCGACCCGTGTATGGCCGGCCTTAGTGTATAGAACTCATTGGGCCTGATTTAATAAAATAAATACCACAATCACTGAATGCATCTATCAAATCAAACACTGATGTTTAATATGTATGATCCTAGTTTGCCACACATGTTGAAAATTCAAATAATGTTGCCCTTCTGTTCTCATAGAATGCATCGCACATATTCCACACAATTAAAAAAAAATTAATTGAAATTAAAAAAAGAAATGAATGAGGCCCGCAAAGCCATGAAACACACACATACGCCAAGCCAAAAGGCATATAACCCCCTCCCATTAAACCATACTGTCACATGAAAAGGTCAGCATATGGTTGGGTATTTATCATTGTAATCTTTATTCCATGGAATCTGGTATGCTGGCTTGTGGTTGTTTGCACACGTGCATGAAGATCCATGCATGCACGGTTCACTGAGGCTTCTTACACATCCATTTTTTTTACGGTCTCCATTACCAAGAGCTGTGCACACTTGATCCAATTTCATTTCTACATTATACGCACATCAATCATGCAGAACCAACAGAGAAAATCACATATTTATTTTAGGCATGTCCTAACATAACTAGTTTGCATTATGATGCTGGAGCATACATACAACATCAAACCACCCTTGTTAGTAAATTAAATGTATATATGCTGTCACTTTTTGCTCTCACTCATTGTTGTAGTAAATACTGCGTGTATATGATTTGCTTGTCGGTGCAGGATCAATGCAAAATCGTACGCACATATCCTTTAGTAACTCAACCCCAAGCTTCAAGGTACAAGGTTTCCACCAGACAAAAGGACCTGCAAAGCAAGTGTTATCTGCTGTGTTGTCTCTTTAATTAACCCATAGTGCTCTGGGATTTCTTTGTCATGTATTAGATGTTTATTTGTAAAACACACAAACAGATATCAAACAATTTAAACATGTATACATCTTAAAGATATTAAAATATATATATTTTTTATTATATCTTTTATTACATTTTCTTTTAAGAAAAAAAAAATATCTTACAAAACCATCATAAATCTTTTTACTTCATACGCAGGGGCGGACTGACCATTTGGAAACTTGGGCACTGCCTGAGGGCCCGGGGTCAGTAGGGGGCCCCATGAGATGCCCCTGGTATCTTTTTCATAGGCTTTTTTGAGTTTGGGCAAGTACACAAGGGCCCCATGATCCCCTTTTGCCCGGGGTCCCATGAGTTGTCAGTCCGCCCCTGATCATACGTATAAT